>NC_058407.1:38295901-38329988 GCF_002201575.2 Neomonachus schauinslandi
GAAGGAAGGAAGGAAGGAAGGAAGGAAGGAAGGAAGGAAGGAAGGAAAGAAAGAAGAGAAAAATAGAGAAAGGTACAAAAATAATTACTGGAAAACCTATGCTATTATTGTGCTACTGAATGTTTTAGAAGTTTTCAAAATAGGGGGTGAATTATCTAAGTAGGTAAACTATTACAATGCAAAGTAAATATTGAACCTTAACCTCTAAGATTAATAATGGAGATCGATCTTATGGATAAAATATTACAATCATCTTGCTTGAAATTTCCAACAAGGATACAATATTTAAGAGTTAGGTTACATGGATAAAGTAGAAAATGAATTAATTTTTAAAAATTTTTTATTATTATGTTAATCACCATACATTACATCATTAGTTTTTGATGTAGTGTTCCATGATTCATTGTTTGTGCATAACACCAATGCTCCATGCAGAACGTACCCTCTTTAATACCCATCACCAGGCTAACCACTAATTTTTTGAAAAGACACTGACAGGGTCGCCTGGGTGGCTCAGTCACTTAAGTATCCAACTCTTGATTTCAGCTCCGGTCATGATCTCAGGGTCATGAAATCAAGCCCTGAATGGGGCTCCATGAGGGGCATGGAGTCTGCTTAAGATTCTCTCTCCTCCTTCTGCCCCTCCCCCTAACCCCACTCAGACTCCCTCTCTCTCTAAAAAAAAAGGCACAGAATTAATTCCATAAACTCCAAGATTTTCATCTTCCTACTGAAATAGATTAAAAAATACATCAGAGCTGTCTATAAAGTTTTGTTCATACAATTTTAAAAATTAAATAAAATTAATATATATTTTTTAATAATTTTTTTTAAGATTTTATTTATTTGACAGAGACACAGTGAGAAAGGGAACACAAGCAGGGGGAGTGCGAGAGGGAGAAGCAGGCTTCCCGTGGAGCAGGGAGCCCAATGTGGGGCTCGATCCCAGGACCCTGGGACCATGACCTGAGCCGAAGGATGGCGCTTAATGACTGAGTCACCCAGGCACTCCAAAATTAATATATTTTTCACTTCCATTTTAGCTTTGGAAACATTAATGTCTCAGAATTGAAGGGGAATTTTCTTTATATTTTTATCATATAGTTTAATTTAATTATAAATGTTTCTGATTTTCCTGATATAAAAATGTTAGGAAACTATAAAAAACTGATGTGCATTGAAAATATCCATTGTAATATAGACAAGGTATATTATACTATCAATAAAGGTCTAAGTTGTCGTCTTTCTGCCTCTGACCCCTTTGTCCCCAGCATGGTTGTCAGACAAACAATATAAATAAAAACTGCACCTAGAAGACAAACCACAGTAAGAATCTCATTTCAAGGAATAAAAATGATTGGCTTAGAGATGGTAAATACATGCAAATGATTACTATTTGGAGAAAATTTTAAATTGGCTGCTTATCTCCTGATTCTGTAACTTTAAGATCCTTTTAGAGTAGATTTCTTCTTTGGGACTAAACTGGAAATAAAGATTGGAGACAACCAGACTTTGCTGAACCAGAAGTCAGTCAAAAACATCAAAAGATCTTTTTTTTAAAGATTTTTATTTATTTATTTATTTGAGAGAGAGAATGAGATAGAGAGAGAGAGCATGAGAGGGGGGAAGGTCAGAAGGAGAAGCAGACTCCTGCTGAGCAGGGAGCCCGATGCGGGACTCGATCCCAGGACTCCAGGATCATGACCTGAGCCGAAGGCAGTCGCTTAACCAACTGAGCCACCCAGGCGTCCTCAAAAGATCTTTTTAATAAGGAATAACTTTTCCAGTCACTGTTAGGATGGCCAGAGGAAGGGAAAGTAAGTGGAAGAGTATTTATCATTTTTAAAAGAAATATATATCAACTCTGTAATGTTTTTAGGATCTCAGTTTGTTCCTTAATTAGAGTTTTGCAGAGGAAACAGACATGGTAATATGGAACCTGTGAGCCCTAGTGTCTTAAGAAACTCTTGAAGAAAGGAGCCATCAGAAGATATTGAGGAGGGATCAGAGACAAGGGACCAGCAGAGGCAGTAGAATTACAAAGCACAAGTTACATCAAAGGAAAAAAGAAGATAAACTTTTAAAAGTTTAATTAGAGTTTGCATTCAGGTCATCACTGACTTTTGCAGTTGAAATTTTATGAGTTTTGTGATTAGGTGATTAATAACTAACCCTCTACCACACACCAGTCTCAGGTTCAGAGGCAAGGCCCATCTCTGTTTTTGCTGGTCATCATACTTGCACTCCTCAGTGTAGGGCCCAACCCATAGAAGGCACACCAGAAACATTAATGGGACAAATGATGGAGAGTGATGAAATTAGAAGCCTTTCTTTCTCATCTCTTTTCACTGTTAAACAAGTCTTACCTCTGGATATACAATTATACCTTTGTCTTAAATTTGCTTCAACCCACTTAAAAAACAATATGTTATATATTCCATATGTATTCACAGTAAAGGGTAAACAGCCTCCAAAATGAATAAAATATCAGAGAACCTGAATTTTTAAAGTTTGACCAGCTTCAACAAACATATGGTAAGTACTTACTTTGTACTTAAAACTAGATTACATTGAAAACTCTACAATCCAGAGATTAAAAAAAAAAAAAAAAAAAAACGTTCATATCTCTTTAAATGTGAAGGTCAAGTTACTTATAAAATAAAGTTGAGTAAGTATTAATTTTTAGAAGTCCAATTGGCAAATGGAGAGACATATTTATGGATGAGGTTACTAGACCACCAGAAGGCCCAAAGAAATAAATGTCACCAGTGTTACAAATAACAAAAATAAAACCTAGAATCTGTAATCAAGGCAGGAGGAAAGAGAGCTGTTTGACAAGGAAGAAAGAATTAAATCTGTACTTCACAGAAATTATTCCTGTCCCTGAAAAAGGAGCAAGTAAATGAATGGGCTGGTAGTAATTGTATCCTTCTCAAAGGAAATGCTGATTCTTTCCCCAAAAGAGAAGGCTCTGCCCTTTAAACCAGAGAAGGCTAGGCATGTGGAGTAAGTGAAGAAACCAAACTAAAACCAAACCAAACCAAACAAAAAAATTCCTGAAGAAAAATTGAAGCAGAAAAAAAAAAAAAACCCAAACATTGAGAAATTTACTAGAGGGCATGAAAAGATTTCAAAACCATGAAAATTAGGTTGCATTGTTAATCACTAATTCATCTTTGATATGAAATAATTACCTGCACCATGATCAAATAACATATTTCTTGGCTTATCAAGTATATGTTGATCAAACTGTCCTAATTATTTTGTGGCCTGGTACTCGTTTTACTAATTTTCATAAAAATGTCCATTATAATATAGTAAATAATTCTCCAGTATAATTCTAATTAATTATTAATAGTTTTTCTTCTCTTTAATTACCAAATTGAAATCCCTGAAAGTTACATTCTGAAGTCTATCTTTTGTAAACACTTTCTTTTTTAAAGAACATTGTTAAAGTACAAAAAGGAAGAATACTTCTGCTTTGGCAGAAAGAAAAAAGACACATACAATTCTAGAAATTGAAAATTTAGACTTTTAATATTCTTCATATCTTAATCTTACTACATGAACCCTAATGACAGATCTTAATTCAGATATTAAATTAAGGATCTGAATTTCATTGCTTACTAAAAGATTGGAAGAATATTTCCTGTGACATGTCTTCTCATACACAGACAGGCATATCTTATTAAAATTTGAAATTGAACATGAGATACTGTCTTTTAACAGAAGGATATAGTAGCAAATTAAAGTGACGATAGGAGTCAGGTTTTAAAAGTCTAAAAGCCAAACTTTAATGGCTTTTGCCTGCTAAATGGAATGATACTGTTATAGTGAAGCACCAATAAATAAAGAAATAAACAATTTTTAGAAAGGCTGCTATAATCATTCAGCATCAAACACAAGCACATACTTTCATTTTACCAAGAATCAGAGATGAGACAAATATTCTACTTGAAATGCTTTCTGCACAATCATTGTTTTAAAATAGACTGGTAAACACTATGATTTCTCCACTGTGAAGAAAATGAGGGGTTAAGGAAAAGCCAGGCAGAGCACACAGCTCAAATAAGGAGTTGGTAAGATTTCACCAAATGCTCAGCATTTTGCAAAATGACATGGGAAGGGGAAAAGAAATGTAAGGCATGATCCCAATCTTCTCAACTTCAGAATTTTCTTGGACAAATTTGGATTTATTCTTTAAGAAACTTAAAATTGTTCATAATGGAGGCTGAGAATAGTACCAAATGGGAAATTCAATGGTTTAAAACATAAGCAGGAATTGTTTAAGTTTGGAACACAATGGATTTTACCATTTGTTTTTTATTTACTAGAACTAATACAAAATAGGAATGTGTCTACTTTGTTGATATATGCTTAAAAGAACAGAATCACACACATACCTCTAATAACATAAAAGCATTACCCAGAAATAAGACATGCATTCAAGATAATCACAGGTTACCTTGCTGGAAGAAAAGATGTTATTTTGTTCACTTTCGTACAACTTTTTTCTGAAGCTTACATTTTACATTTAGAAATTTAATTCTGGGATCAGTGATGTCTAAATAAAATTTAGGAATAAAGTAAACCCAAACGCATTAAACATATGAGAAATTTTAAGGATTTTATCAGGTATACTAAGCCCAGGGTTTACTATAGTATATCATCAAGATAACATGTCTAGAATTAAGAATAATGTCTCTTTATTGCTTATAATCATAAACAATACGTATCATCCAACGCATGGTTTAATGTCTTATATTTGTATTCACCAAATTAAGCTCATAAAAATAAAAATGGTTGGCATTTATTGAACACTTACTATATATCAAGCACTACCTAAGAGCGCTATATATTTTTATCTTATTTAATCCCAAAGACTACCCCCAGAGACAGGTACAATTATTATCCCCATTTTACAAATGAGAAAACAGAAGCATAGAAAATTTAAGAAGTAGGTCATCACCTATAAATGATAAAACTTAAGAATGAGTCAATGAAATGTTTAAAATTGCTATCACTTTTGTAGGTTTTATTAATGACATGTGGATTTATATGTCATGTATCAGCATACTTGTTTTTTACATTAAGTCTTTATACAAGTGCAAATAAAAGTATCTAATCGTGACATACCTTTATCAAAAATACCTGGCAATCACTGATATAGTCATATTCCAATCCATCAAAAGAATGATAATGCCGGTCCCCATATATTGTACACACAGCCGGGCATGGATAGTAGGTGCAATTGAACATCCCTCGCCGACAAACACTAGCCAAAAATAACACCAGTTATCTCTCTGAGACATTTGGCTCTAATTAGTGTTTTGCAAGCATTGTAAAACATTGTAAGGTTTGTATTCAAGAACATTCACTGAGCATTGTAAGGTTTGTATTCAAGAACATTCACTGAGCCCAGAGCCCTTAGTCATATTGCCAATTGGTTCTATAATATTTATTACACTGACAAGTTAGGCCTATATTTATCACTTTGCTTAAAAAGAGTACCAGATACCACAACCAAGCCTAGAAAATAGTGCTAGGATCACCTGAAAACAGGTGACAGAATAAAAAATTGAATATAACCCTGATGGGAGCAAAAAACTGTCTCCTATATTTGGATCAATTTACATATACTAGATGTGACATTTTTCATGAGCTTAGAATTTTTTTTTCCACATTTTAAAAAAGTTATATCTCAATTTTGTTTTATGGCATTGTTTTGGCTTATTTCCAAACAGAAGACCTTGTATTAAATGAGATCTTCTCTTTGGAGCACTTATTAATTTCTTATAAACTTGAGATATTTTTTTCTTATTAAATTTTCAAGTTTTTACATTTCACAGTTTTGTTTTGTTTTTTTTCTGGGCTAAACAAATATGCCCCAAAATAATGATATGATTCCCCTGTAGGTAATAGCTCTCCACCAACTCCTGAATGCCTTGAAAATCTTATTTACTCAGGCTTGATTTGTTTTTTTTTTTGCTGAAGTCAGTCACATTAAGTAACTACAAGATGATCGAAACTAATACAATTGCTTAGGAAAACTTGTGTGAAATAAATGGATCTCATTACCAGGTATAACATGGTGTAGCAATCACTTCTCCCGAGAGGTACTCCCAATCTTTCCAGATACACGGACAGCTTTCGGGAACATAACACTTTCCTTTGTGCTCGGCCATTCTTCCAAATGAAGAAGTAAATGCTATTTAGTTTCAGTTTTTTAAGAATCAGTAATCTTGTCATAGTCAACGCCGCCTATATTTACGACAGCCACCACAGGCATGTTCTCTCAGACCTGTGGAGGGGTGGACCTAATCTTTGGCTCCCTCTTTTTCACACTGTACCTTGCCTATCACAGGAGTAAATAAAATGCCAGGCAAGGGATCAGATGCAATATTTTAACCTTTTTGTTATCGCTTAGCACAATAAAAGAGAAACAGAAGCTTAAATTTCTGGGTACAGTGAGCTATTCTGAAAACAACATTTAAAGAATAAGTGAGGCCCCCTTTTTTCAATATTTGCTACTTACAAGAAATAAATCTGTGGGGCCTAACAATTTTTCAATAAAAGAGTAAATTATGAAATAGATAATATTTTCTGTTGTGGAACAGAGAGAATAATCAAAAGCTCCTTATGTACGGGCTTAAATTTAAAATCCTGAGAATTTAGTTAAGATGTGTTTTGAATAAAAAGCCATTATATCAAGTGTTTCACATTCTTTATTATTATTAACATTTTTTAAATGTTAGTGTCCTTTGACATGTTATATCCTTCTTGAAAGATTATCCCATAAAAAAGTATCTTAAGGGGCACCTGGGTGGCTCAGCTGGTTAAGCCTCTGCCTTCGGCTCAGTTCATGATCCTGGAGTCACAGGATCGAGTCCCAAGTCAGCCTCCCTGCTCAGCGGGGAGTCTGCTTCTCCCTCTGCCCTTCACCCTGCTCTCTCTCTCTCTCAAATAAACAAATAAAATATTTTTTAAAAAGTATCTTAAAATATCTATGAATATAAAAATTAAATACCATAATTTCAAAGGAGAATTACCTTTAGTATATTTTCAAAATATTTTGATATGAAGATTAAATAAATACATATGATATATGATACATATTCCAACACCCTTGATATAAATATATACATAAATATTTCAATATGCTTAAAATCTTTTCTCAAGAGTTTATTTCATGGGACGCCTGGGTGGCTCAGTTGTTAAGCGTCTGCCTTCAGCTCAGGTCTTGATCCCAGCATCCTGGGATCGAGCCCTGCATCGGGCTCCCTGCTCCGCGGGAAGCCTGCTTCTCCCTCTCCCACTCCTCCTGCTTGTGTTCCTGCTCTCTCTCTCTCTCTCTGTCAAATAAATAAATAAAATCTTTAAAAAAAAAGAATTTATTTCATAAACAATAATAAAATGCTACTAATAAATAAAATTTAAATTATAATAATGTAACTAATATAATAATTTAAAATAATGATAAAATAAACACAGGTAGCTACTAAAAATAGCCAAAATATATGAAGTTTTTTTCTGAATTTGCTTTAAAATGTTATAATTCAATGCTATCAAAATTAACATAGAAGTCAGGAATCCTGGATTCTTGCCTCTTCTTTCGAATAGAAATGATCCCATATGTTTCCTTCTCTGCTTTCCCGCTCACAGCTCCTCTAGCATAGCACTGTAATTTCTTATTTAATGTACATGTTGTCCATTAGACCTCAAGCTCCACTCAGGAAGACCAAGAATATCTTGATCGTTGTGCCCCAATGTCTAGCATATAGCAGACACTCAATTGTTGAGTAAAGGTGACCAAATGAACCTATTTATATAAACACTGCATTATCTCATTTAGATTTCTTCCTTTTCAGACAACAGTCTTAGAGTCTGTATTTTCTCAGCTCACCCCTCCCAAACTTCTCTCCACTTTCCCTGGGCATCGCCATTTCTCCTCTGCATCTTCATTTCTCCTCTGCCTGGAAAACCCTTCTCTTCCCCAGCTCTGCCTGAAAAACTTCTCACCATTTAAGGCTCAATTTAATGCAATCTTTTATGTTCCACACTCCCTATACATAGAAATGTGTAAAAACCTTTACTGGAGGATTCATCACAATGAACTGCAAGTACTTCATTAAATGTTTCACAGAGAAAATAAAAACAACAGCAAAAACTAATTCTTTTGAGTGTTTCCTATGGCCCAGCCACTATTCTAAGCACGTTAAAAACAGCACTAACTCACCTAATCCTAGTGACAATCCCATAGGAAGATTCTGTTGTTATCTTATAAATGTATTTTAGTAGTGCCCCCCATCCTGTAGCTTAACACAGTGGCCCAAACATTAGCACCATATAACCGGTGCACGGCACATACCTGACCCCCGTGAAATAGACATTTGTGGATACATTTTAAAAAGAGGAAGCTGAGATTCCAAGTGGTTAAGTCACTTGCCCTGAGGTACTTCAGCTAATAAGAAGAGCCAATATTTGAACCATTTCTATATGACTCTTTTCACTATATTACTTTCCACTTCTTTAATCCATAGCGATTCTTTTTTTAAAAAAGATTTATTTATTTATTTGAGGAGGGGGAGGGGCAGAGGGAGAGGGAGAGAAACTCAAGCAGAATCCCCACTGAGCTCGAGCCCAGAGAGGGGCTCAATCCCACACCCTTGAGATCATGACCTAAGCCAAAACCAAGAGTTTGACACTCAACCAAATGAGCCACCCAGGCACTCCAACAGTGATTTCTAAACTGAGGAATGAGGATCTTTCATACTCGATGAACTATTGTCACTCTGAGGAGCCCCATAAAACAGGTAATACTAGGCTTATTGTCCTAAAATACGCCAGCCAAGGTCATATGGAAGACAATCCAAATCATATTACCATGAACAACTTTATAACAGAAAGTTCTCCATAATAAAATTATTTCCAAATCAGTCAGAGGCCTCTTAGTTAATTCCAACTATATTTACTTCAATACAATAAGAGAAGGTGGGAGAAAATTTCTTTAGTTTTTGTAATGAAATTAGACCAGAAAATAGATAAATCATTGTTGAACTAAAAGTCAAAGGTGACAGTAACTAGATATTCTTAAAAAAAAAAAATAGCATCAACTGCAAGCCTATGAAACAAAATTAGGAAGCAGCTTTATCTAATCAGCTATGAGCCCTTGAGTCATAATTAAAATAAATCAAGCAAAGTTATACACTTCAATTATTTTACCATAATAAACGTTGTATTTCCCTTGTCCTTTTTACTAAAATGTCTTCCTCACTCATCTGCTCTAGGGCCTGATTTCTACCTACCTTTATTCTCCCACTCATGGGCCCTTGTTCTTTCAACTCCTCCCTTTCTAAATAGATTGGTAGAGTTCCAAGTCATTTGGCTCTTCCGCCTGTTCCAGATGGGGACTATTGAGACAAACGCCAACTCTCCTAAGAAACAGACTACAAAACCGCTCTCTTCTTTACTCATGGCTTAGATGACCTGAGCCCAGGAATCCCCCTGTGTGAATATGTTCACCAAGGAAGAATGGGTGACCTGTTTGCCTCAGGTGGCCTCTCGCTGTGTACTGCCTCCATTCACTACCAGAAAAGGGAGGGCCGTGAGGCCAGAGGTAATGTGCCTGCAGGGAAGTGAATAGCCACCAGATTCTGTATTTAACTTTCCCATGTACGAGGCATTCCTGCTAATAAAGGAAATTTACAAAAATAGGAGTAGATTATTCTGCCATAAGATAGTGATTCATATTTATTGAGTACACACACACACACACACACACCCCATATCTCACAAACCTAACAGGCTTAAAAGAAACTTGCAGAAAAATCACTCAGCTAACATCAGCAGAGCTGGGATTTGAACTCTGGTGTGTTTGAAGCCAGAGTTCCCACTGTTACCCACTGTTACCCACTGCCCTATGTAGCCGCAACACACCATTTTTTGTAACATCCATTAAGTAAAGCAGTTGGCGGGATGCCTGGGTGGCTCAGTTGGTTAAACATCTGGCTCTCGGTCTCAGCTCAGGTCGTGATCTCAGGGTTGTGGGATCGAGCCCCGCATCAGGCTCCATGCTCAGCCTAGAGTCTGCTTGAGATTCTGTCTGTCCCTCTCCCTCTACCCCTCCTCCCACTCATGCTAAATAAATAAATAAATAAAATCTTAAAAAAGTAAAAATAAAAAAATACAGCAGTTGGCATCACTATAACTTAACCTCAACAACAGTAACAACACAACAGAATATACCAAAGATATGCACTGGAAGTGTTTTAAGTGGATACTGGCTCACTGTCACTTGCCCAAAATTGCAGTTAAACCAGGAGATAAATGCCAAGTCCATCCTAAACTGAGTTCTCTCTTCAATTCATTGTACTACTTTAATAATATTGTATGTATAACATGTGTGACATATTCAATCATGTGTTATACGTCATGCCATATTTCAAATATGACATGGGATATGTTACATGAATATAGCAAAATAATTACAACAGTCTTCTAGTTACCAACTCAGAGTTAACCACAGTCAGAACAATTTTAACTATTTCTGTGAATAATGTTTTTAAGAGCTCTTGCATTCTGTCATTTTCTATCAAATCCTGAATATTTAAGAAAACAAAAAACAAGAGACTTACCCTGCAGCACAAACACAGCCACTTATACAGGGTGAGGATGGGGCACAAGTGAAGTTCATGGCCAGGTTTGCACATGTAGTCTCACAATTTACACCACCAGCTGGTAATTCAGGGTCAGGAAATCTGCAGTCAAAATACACTTTTCCTTCGGGACAGGCATGAACTTCAGGGAAAAGGCACAGATAAAATACCCTTAACTTAGTATTTGTTCCATAAACAGATAATCATCCTGACAGGCGTTTGTCATCAAAGCAGAATTTGGCCTAGAATATCTTACCAGTTATTACTAGCTGATGCTCTGAGTCTGCAATGTTTGGCTGAGGAACGTACAAACCTTCTCCCAGAAGATTTTCTGTTGTCTCCTACATTTCAAAAACCTATTTGGAGTTGGAAAACCTTACCTGCCCTCCACAAAGCATAACTAAACAACTATTATATAATTTTCTGAGGTCAAGAAACAGGGTATTTTGATTAATCCAAACATACACTTTCAATTTCTTGAGGGCTGGTAAGATAGCATACTTACACTCTTACAAAGCCATGTGTTTACAATGAACACATGATAGGTTCGGACCTTCACCTCTGAGTCGTTATTTACATCAGTCCTCACTAGAGTGTAGAAGTGCAAAAGCAGACATAATTATAGGCAGGGGCTCCATAGTCTTCCAGAAAGCTCTGGGCTCAGAGGGATTAAATAAATTCCCTTCTTGGGGTCAATGGGACCAAATCTTGGGGATTCCTCTGTGAGAAATCTGGCCACCTGGATTTTCCCCTCTTTAACTTGAAGCCACCCTGAAGCAAATAGGGCAGGGCAAGGATGGTCCCCTTGCTACTGAATATGTGTGTGGTCCATGAACACAGCCTGTAAAGAAGCCTAGATAGTTCTTAGATAAAGCAAATCCAGGGCATATAAATCAAAGTGAATTTATAATAATATATACAAGACCATGCAAATAAATAACAAAGCAATAGCTCCGTTTTATCAGCGTACACTCTCTCTGTCCATTAAAATCAATGAAAGCGTGCTGTTTGTTATTTGTCTAAAATTTCTGCACCGTGACTAAAAACAAGGCTTTTATATGATGAAAATAAATCATATGTAGGGTACTCTAATATATAGGACTTTCAGGAATGATATGCAAGTGTAAAATAACATTCTAAAGAGAGATGGCAGTAGATGTCATCTTGCAAGCCATGTTTAATTGATGGCTGCTGGTCCTAGAGTCCAAGAACCAGTGTCAGTGGCAGCAGAAATGTAGAATCTCGGGCATCACCCCTGACCTGCTGGATCAGAATTAATGTTTTACCAAGGCCCCCAGGTGATTGCATACACATTAAATCTGAGAAGTCCTGGTCTAGAGTAGTTTCCCAGCTGCTGGTCCACAAGCTGGTTTCAACAGATGCCTGGATACATGAGCCTAAGGTGCACCTGAGGTCGTTCTGGGGTGGGCAGCATGTAGGCAGCATCCCTGGGTTGATCAGCACTGCCCCTCAGCAGCCTTGTCAGTTCACCCAGGATGTCCTACAAATATTATAATTATCAATGTGAAAAAACTAAGGAAGCACTGGAGCACCATGTTGAGGAACATTCCCCAGGCTATATTCATGCACCTTGGCAAGGAGGGCTGTGATGGATTTATGACTTCCAGAAAAATGGGAACACTATTAGAGCTGCGTTCTCTTTAAGGAAAACATCTATCTTGATCTTACCAGTAGAGGGCGTTGCTGGTTCATCACATTTCACGGTCCCGTTCGAACACTGGCTAGTAGAGGTAAACAAATAGTTAATTTAGAAGCCACACCTGTTTTTTTCTGTATTTCAAAAACAATCTATTGTGCAATAATTGATAGGGTACATATACAAATGTTATTTTTTGCCACATAATTTTTTACAAATAAGTTATTGGCTTACGTCCAGTTTGAAAAGAGCTATTTCAGTTCAATTTAATCAAACAACTATGTGTGGGACACTGCAATAGGCATAGGGGATACAAAACCCAAAATTCATAGCCTTCACCCACGTGCTTACACTAGTAAGAAAGGAAGATATACAAATAAATAATTTATGCAGTGTGACATATGCAACAGAGAAATATGTTTAAGATATAAAAGTAAAGCACAGAAAATTGTCTTAAAATCTCTTGGCAACTGACATCAACACACTCAAAGAAGGTAAAGTCTGGACAGTCTTAAAGAATGGATGGAGGTGATGAAATGGATAAAGTAGGAAGGCTATAACACTCAGGGGAGATGTGGTACAAAGCAGTTTCTGTGTGACAAAGTACAGTGCAAGAAGTGACAGGAGATGCAGATGGCAAAAGGCCAAGGCCAACTCCATTAAGATGCTAAGACTTTATCCTGGAGACCTGAAATGAAGGGGTAATGAGGTTGGTTCCAAGTCTAGAAAACTCATTCTGGCAGCAGTGTTGAAGATAGAATGGAGTCACATTTTCCTTGCAAATTAGGATCTAAATTCAGGGCATAAGGCAAACCAAATCAAGCAAGATTAATCTTGAAAATCCCTTAAGAAGATATCATTTAATTATATCTCCATTAAAAAAAAGAAATCAAGATAGGAAACAACACGCCAGTTTTCAACAACTCCAGCATAAACAGTGTTTACTTCAGCTTTGGACCAGATCGTGTGTACTACATTTGAGCCCAGACGAAGAAGCTGACTAGCATGCAAAGGCCATGTTACATGAAATGCATGCTTATGCCTCATGTAACACTGAGCTGACACCCAGAGGTGTGATTCACTCACACTGTGCATGGCAGAGAGGAACCGAGACAGTCAGGTTTAAGGGTCTTAGGACCCAGATCCAGGTTTTCCATATCATACTCTCCCTGGGACACAGGCTTTTTGAGAAGAATGGTACAGGAGATCGCTACACTAACAGAATTTTTCTTTCCTTATTGAAGTGGGATGGTTCCTTTGTTTTTTCCAAGTTTACTTAAATAAATCCAATTGTGTTAAATTCTAGAGAGATATAACACCTAAGTAGAATGGAAGGGGACAAGACTAGAGATAAGAAAACCAGGTAGAAAGGTCCAGAAACATGGCTAGGGAGTAGTGATGGGAATGAAGGCATGAATTTCACCTATATCTAGAAAGCGAAGTCCACTGTGGTTGGGGGTTTCCTGGCTGGGAGTGTGGAACTGGAAGAAAAAGTCCAAAATGACTCCTAAATTTCCAGCTTGGGAAACCGGCTAGTAGTCCAACCTACTAGAGAAAGATTCAAGAGCCAGTTGCCTTGGTGTCTTGATGGTGGGGTGGAAGGGGAGCAGATAGAGATGACAATAAAGAGAAATTGACCATAAACAGAATTCTGCCATAAATAAAAATAAGCTGCAGAGCAAGGTAGGCAATAAAGCAAGTGCTGCAGAGCTAGGTTTCCTAGAATAGAAAATCAGCTTCATTACCAAGTTGCTTAACTGCCAGGGCCTCATTTTCCTCACCTGTAAACAGGGACTAGAGCCACAGGGCCTATCTCTTAGGGTTACAGTGGTGGGTGAATAATAGACATCAAACACTTAGAAGGGTACCGGGACTGCAGGATGGGCACAGCGATGGTTAGATATCCTTATTATCATTATTGCTACTATTATCTACCATCTATTATTATCTGCAGGTTCCTACGGTACAACTGAAAGGAGGAGATTCAGAGTTGAATGAAGATCAATGCAGACTGCTGCACGATGTGTCTGCACTTTTAACAAACAGGTTAGGACAGGAAAGAGTGTTATCCTATGAATAAGTGCTATCTCGCTAGGATCGATGTCACCAGGGAGGGGGCTCACTGACTTCAGTGTGTGATATGCCATCGTTCAGTACAGCTAAAACCCCTAAGCAACTTGCAGTATTTCTGCCTGAGAACCAAATTCATCAAAGGGCTTCCGTTTCGCTACATGACACTTTAATTCATAACTGTTTTCTGCAGTTATGAGTACAAGACTTAGGCATTCAGTGCTGAAATGTAATATATATATATATATTTCATATATATATGGTTGAAAAGGCCACATAAAGGTTATCTGTACATTTGAAATTACAGAAGTCATATTTAAATTCGCAGTTTGGGTTAAAAAATTCTATTAGTACATGTTGTCAAGTACAAGCCCCATCGGGGAAATCTACCATAAGCCCGACGGTGTTGGGATGAGCTCCCCCGGTTGATAGACGCTGCCCCTAGAATGACACCGGCAGTGAAATCTAAAAAAAAAAAAACGGGGGGGGGGAGGAGGTCAGGTTAATAAAATAGGCTATAAATTTTTTTAAAAACACTAAAATTCAAGCAGACCTTCTGCTCCGTGTTGGCAATTTTCAGGCGCACACTAAAGATGACACTATTCGTTGCCTGCATGCAGTCCTGTTATACGAATGGCAGGAACCATTTACCCGGGACTATCGTGTGGCTTCAGATCGTGCTTTCTACATACAGATGCTGTATCGTGTTAGGCACAGTGCAGACTGTGTTGTTTTAGTCACAAAAAAGTCCCTGAATGCACTTCAGAGAAATACAATCGATATATCATCTCGCCCTACTTGTGAGACCAAAGTCTCCATCTCCCGCGAGATTTGAGGACGTTCTGAGTGCGGACAGACAATCCTGCTACTGAAATTCCTCCCGTGACACTGAAACATAAACCCTGTTATTAATTTCGATGTGGTAAGAACGGGCAGGAATAAACTTTGGGATTAACCATCACATTCCTTAGCTGTTTCTGCAGCTATTTGTGAACATGTGCAGGGTTAAAAGTAAGTAAATAAAGGTAAAGACATGGAGAAACTAACGACGCAGCTCACGAGCTGATCTTTGCATATATGCACACTCGTTGTAGGGGAAAAGTAGCTGTTCAGTGATGGAGAATATTTATTTTCCAGTAAATGGTGCTGAGTCAATTAAATTTGAAAAAAAGGAAGAAACCAACAAAACAAGCACAAAGCCCCTTTAACCTGTGAGGACAAAGAGAGAGACGTTGGATCCCATCAGCCCATTCCTGTGACTTACATGGGCACACAAAAGCTCAGCGTGTCTTCATAGTATTTGCCTTCGGGACAGTTGCAGCCCTCAATGCAGTCATCACTACACTGCTCCGGGGCGGCGAGGG
The DNA here is from genome assembly GCF_002201575.2 of Neomonachus schauinslandi. Lineage (NCBI taxonomy): Eukaryota > Metazoa > Chordata > Mammalia > Carnivora > Phocidae > Neomonachus > Neomonachus schauinslandi. The sequence continues at coordinate 38,311,648 of NC_058407.1, forward strand.
CCGTGCAGGAGCGGCGACAAAAGGAGGAGCAGTGATGGTACAGCATGCCCCTCTGGCACACGACCCCTAGGATGAAGGAGCATCAGGTGAGAAGGACTGCCACAGGGTGCAGAGGCATTCATGCCGGGTTATAGGTCTCTGATAGAAGTCATGAAAAACAAAGATATATTACGTCAATAAACCTTAGAACAGTCCAGAATCCTACAACAGAAAAAATAAACAAGGGCGCCTGGATGGCTGTCTTGTGCTCAGGTCATGATCCCGGGGTCCTGGGATCGAGTCCCAGGTCGGGCTCCCCACTTGTCCCTCTCCCTCTGCTCCTACCCCCTGCTCCTGCTTGCGGGGGTGCTCTCTCTCTCTCTCTCAAATAAATTTTTTAAAAAATCTTTAAAAAATAAAAATAAAAAAACAGTAAACAAATAAGCAAATAAATAAATAAAATGTTTACAGTTGACCCTTGAACACCATGTGTTTAAACTGCACGGGTTGGTCTACCTATACTTGAATTTTTTCAATAAATACAGAACAGGAGTAAATGTATTTTTTCTTCTTTATGATCTTCTTAATATTTTCTTCCCTCTGGTTTGCTTTATTATAAGAATATACTACATAATACATAGGCAAAATACATGTTTATTGACTATATTATCAGTAAGGCTCTGGGCAACAGGAACCTATTAGTAGTTAAGTGTTCGGGGGAGTCAAAAGTTATACATGGATTTTGACTGTGTGAGTGGGTGGGGAATCAGTGCCAATTCCCACATTGTTCAAGGATCAACTGCATTTTTCTCAATAGAAGTGTAACAGATGTATAAAATTTCTATTTTGAAATGTTTTTAAGTGTGACATTCCATAATAATCTTTAACAGTCTGTACCATATATTTTTAATATTTAAGGTATTTTGCATGTCCAAATAAACTTCCCATCCTCACATTTTAAATCTATTACTGCTATACTGACATCACCTTGTTTGTGACATTCTTTAAACCTAAGGAAACTTTTAAGTCTTCTACAAATAAGGCAAAACTTGGCTTAATTGATCCTTACTCATAGCTCTTATTTTTCACTTTCTGAATAATGTTCATACTTTTTTTCTAAACCTTCCTAATTTCTCTTTAGCCCAACCCAAACTGATTATAGTAGGCAAACTAAAATAATCTAAAAACACACTTGTAAAAAAAAAACCTAGAGGGGCATCTGGGTGGCTCAATCAGTTGAACATGGAGTCTACTTGAGATTCTCTCATTCTCCCTCTGCCCCTCCCTCAGCTTGTGCGTGCACTCTCTCTCTCAAATAAATAAATAAATAAATAATTTTTTTTAAAAACGTAGAAAATTCTAGATAAAACATAACTGAAATTATGTTAAATGTATAATTGATCTTGTGAAAAAAAATGGGGAGGGGTAATCTCCCCGGATACCAGATGTGAGGAGGGAAATAAAATCCAGAACCTAGAGAAGAGAAAGGGAGAATGGGTCCCAGTAATCTTGAACCTTACATTTAACTCATGCAGGAAAGGGACATGAGAGTTGATTCTTCACAAGGCAAGGAACTGGGAGAACTTTAACTTGACCCTCAGAAAAGCTCCTTCCTCAGTTGAAAGATGTACTACAGCAGAGGTCAGCAAACTTTTTCTGTAAAGGGCCAAATGGTAGATGGCCTCAGCTTTGCAGGCCATACATATTGTCTCTGTCACAACTATTCAACTCTGTCCTTGTAGCTCAAAAGCAGCCATAGACAATTTGGATGCATATGGGCAATAAGCTTTATTTACAAAAAATAGGAAGCCCAAGAGTGTCGTTTGTCAACTCCTGGACTAGAAGGAATCTGATCCTAGTACAGGAAGAGGCCAAGAAAGCTTCTCTAATTCTGTGGGGTCAGTGTGAAATAAAGTATCCTCTGAGAAATTAAATCCCGGATTTACATCCTGTGTAGTTGGTATATGAATTTACATTACTTTTATATTTACATTATTTTTGTCTTAGAAAGCCCAAGCTGAGAAATTACTATCAAAACTGACCAGTGATACCCCTGCAGTGATAGGAAAAAGCTTAATGAAACCTGTAGCAGAGAGGGGGTTGGAGAGGTAGAGAGAGTGACACTCCTGAAACCCAGGCCATAAAATATTCTAACAGGTGTGGGGCAGGGGGTAACTCTGATACTAATTAACTCATAAAAAATTATAGAACACATAAAGAAAGGAAACAGTCTACCATGAATGAGACAAGAGACACCATAAGCCATGAGGTTGAACTTGAGATAATTGCCTGTTGTGTAATTTACCTATTTAACTACAAATTGCTTGGGCCACCATACAACATAATGTGTTTCCGTACTTTCCAATACTTAGATATGACATTTCTGTGATAAAATTTTTTTCAAATTTTTCACATTATTTCTGTTGCATATCTCAAACCATGCAGTTGCAACTCTAATATTGCTTATGATAAAAATAGTAAAAAAAAAAAATGATTGGTCTTATCCAATATAGCTCCAATTTTAAGAAGTGAAGTATTTCATTTGTTTTTCATGTTTGTACACTATAATCATATTCCAGATAACTTAGGCACTATTGACTTTTCTTTAAAAAAAAAAGGCAGTTAATTACACAAAAATCTCTAAAGTGTCATCTGATCCTCTTTATCTGTGCCATCATCACACTCACCACAGAATGAAATCTGAGCTCTGAAATCGATGGTAATACCACGCCGGCCACAGAGGTAGGCATAGTGGGCGAGAGCATTGCAGAGACAGGCGCTTCCACACCTGCAGGCATCATGGCGGCACAGCTGATAATACAGCCCCGGGCTGATGGAGACGTGGCAGGGAGCAAAGAGCGCTTGGTGGATAACATCACACTGTGCTGCGTATCCAACTGAACAGAAACCCCCCCACAAAAAAAAAATCCATTAGCACTTATTTACTAGTCTAGCTCATACCCCTAAGTACCAAATTCCAGAACTATCTAAGTATCTTGCTTTCCTAGCCATATACTGAACTGCATATTATTTTCAACAAGAATCACTATTTTCCATTTATCCTGTTTTGTTGGTTTATTTTTACTTTTAGCAATATTGGTGACAGCCCTTATTCCATATTTAATAATCTTTTAGCCAAAAAAAGTATTGTGTTATAACTGAATAATAGGAGTAACAGAAGTGTCGATAGAAATGGCCTCAATCACCCAATCACCCCGTTGTCTGCAGATCTTCATAGAAAATTGCCCAGTTCTGCTGTAAAGAATTGGTGAGTATTGGAAGGCTTATCTCTAGACAACCACACATAGTAAGCATGGTGCCAGATTGTGGATGCTATGGCAACTCCCTGGAATACACAATTATGCAGGAAGGACTGGGAAACATCTCATTCCAATCAAGTTTCTGCGGTAAATGCAATGTGGCAGTTACCATATAGTCATCGAATACAATGTCTGCACAAGGCACAATGTCTGGCAAATATTAGGAGCTGAATAATGTCTGATAAATGAACCTATGAATGCATGAATAAGTGAATAATGAATAGAAATTAGGGATTGGACCACATGCTAAAGGCCATGAAATATAACTACCAAGCCATTTTGGGAGGTCTGTGTAATCATTTCTTGAAAGTTATTGACTGTTCTTTTGAGAATGACTGATCAGATAGAATTATGGAAGTAATCAAGTTTGACAAAGCAATCTAGACCTTTTCTTTCTAAAAAAAAAACGAACTCAGCCATAAAAAAGAATGAAATCTTGCCATTTGCAATGACGTGGATGGAGCTAGAGAATATCATGCTAAGCAAAATAAGTCAGAGAGAGACAAAAACCATATGATTTCACTCATATGTGGAATTTAAGAAACAAAACAAATGAACATGGGGGGAAAACAAACCAAGAAACAGACACTTAACTATAGAGAACAAAGAGAGTTGCTGGAGGGGAGGTGGGTGGGAGATGGGCTAAATGGGTGATGGGTATGAAGGAGGGCACTTGTGATGAGCATCAGGTGTTATATGTAAGTGATGAATCACTTCTACACCTAAAACTAAGATTACACTGTATGTTAACTGGAATTTAAAGAAAAAAAAAAAAACCTGAACTTATTCTGTTGAGTATTTTAAATATATTTATCATTGGTAAGGAAACACATGATAATTATCTGAGTATTATATTTTGCATTGCTATGCATATGTATATGAAAACAAGTAACTTAGACTATAACAACTATAATAGTGTTCTGTTGGTATGCATTCTTCTAATCCCCAAGAACTCCAAAGCAACGAGTACATCAATGGGGCTTTTACTGTGTGTCCTAAGGATTTGTAGATCAAAAAATATTCTTACTAACATTAAGTAAAAGGGTGCCTCAAGAAGATCTTTGTGAAAAAATATCCTTCAGGATCCACTTCAGAATTATTGACTTTTATTATCTATTTTCCTTTTACTGGGGATCTTTCTCTGTTTACCTATTTGAAATTTTTTTTAAAAATGGGTCATGGCAAAGGTGAAGAAGAAGAATATCTAGAATATATGTCATAAAAGACATGAGCTAGGGGGATAAAAGTCATAAAATACATATTTATATATATACATATATATATAATAAAATGGCATGTAGTCAGGGAGGTCATAAAGAAAAGACCAGAGGGGGACACCTGGGTGGCTCAGTTGGTTGAGCGACTGCCTTCGGCTCAGGTCATGATCCTGGAGTCCCGGGATCGAGTCCCGCATCGGGCTCCCTGCTCGGCGGGGAGTCTGCTTCTCCCTCTGACCCTCCTCCCTCTCATGCTCTCTGTCTCTCATTCTCTCTCTCTCAAATAAATAAATAAAATCTTTAAAAAAAAAAAAAAAGACCAGAGGGAAATTGAATTTATCCTTTAGACTCTATTCCAACTTTTACATGTTATTAAAAAAAAAACAAAAAATAAAGTTGCTGCAATATCAAAGAGGAAATCAAGAAAGTTAGAAACAAACTGAGCAAGACTAAGAGAAGGAGAAGGAAATCTATTAGTAGAAATTTGAGGACAGAATAGGGGAGAAAATACCATTAAATGGGAGTGAGATTAAAAGTATTGAATTATGGAAGCCACAAGACTTTAGTCTAATCCTCTTATTATAGGAAAAATGACCACAGGAGTTAACAATCTTCCACAAGTTTAGAAGCTAGCGTAGAGAGAACACCAGCAACACTGAAAGCATTATCTTGTATTCTTTCTAGGACACAGAAACCATAAGTTAATAATAAGGACCATATGATAGTCAACAGAATCCTTCCAAACAACCACTACAAAATCCAGAAATTGTACTGGGTTCTTATGGGTACTTAACCAATATTAATAATGTATATAAAAAAATACATAGAAACAGTAAATTAGCCAAAATAATTAAAGGAACAAATTAAAATTATGAAAATGTTTAATTAAGCATGCATATTAATTTTTTCACAGTGATTTCACAGTGATTTCAGTGATTTCACAGAAGACATATATGTCTTCTTTTATTTGTGAAATCACTGTGTGTGTGTGTGTGTATATATATATATATATATATATGTCTTCTCTTATTGATCAGTGAAATAGCCTTTCACATAGTTTGCTGTGGCTTTAGTAAAAAAACACAGCCAAAATTTCTTGGCATGTTTGTTACACTGTCACTGCAGATTGGAAATCTGGAGCATGACCGTCTCAAATTGTTGCACACTTCTTGGCACAGGCCTCCTTGGATCACTGGCTCCTGCTTATGAAGCCGGAACACCACCGGTCGTGTGATAGTACTAGAAGAATCTGCATGAGCTGTCACATAGTGGAGCTGAAGTGGAACGCTGCAAGACTATAACAGCATTATTACAGTATTTCCCGAGATTTTTCTGTAGCCTTTAAAGAATCTGAAATCTCCAAAATGCTAGCCCATATTTGTGAAGAGTCTAGGGATTCGTAAACACATAAAATAAGTACATTTGTAAATGCAAACTAGTAAATAAAATAGTCATTTTCCAGAGTTCTTTTAAAAAATACCCTAGATTAGATAAAGAGGCATATATAATTCTCTAACTTTATAAGATTACAGTAATGCATGGAATTTTCCTCTAGGTTTACATGCGGGAAGAAGGACTTACTGTTTTGTTGATTAATGTTGCAGGGGTCCACCATAGGAACATGAACAGGTGCAAAACAAGTGGAGGAAACTCTCCAGGCATTGGCATGAAGTTGTGGGGTACCTTCTATCATGCCTGATGGAGAACTAGAGAGCAAAGGTAATATGCATCTTAGTCTCTCCCATTCATTTCATTTTTTCATGGTCTTCAACTATTGAAAAGGAGAACACTATTTTTTTAATTTACAAAGATAACTTAGAGCTTAAAATGTTCTATTTTTTAAAAACACACATGGCATTAGCTTCCTGTTATTAAGACTTCATAATGTGCCTCATTGTAGACATCCATGGTTTTATTTAATAATCACCTCAGCCTTGTGAAGAAAACATAATTTCCATTTTAAAGAGAAAGCAAAGCAGAAGCTCAGAGAAATACCAACAATCGTTCAGCTGATGTGCGTCAGAGCCAAGATTCAAATCCAGTTCTGACCGTTTTAATGAAACATCATTCACACATCCAAATCATTAATGTGTGTGTGGTCTAGGGCGCATGGGCAGAGGTAGAGGTGGGTAGCTCACATGATTCTTTTTAGTGTAAAGACAAATGTCCCAAATATAAATAGCCTATATTTCTGATTCAATATTTCATTTCCATTATGAGCACTAAAATACCGAGGTGCCATCCTGAGGTTACCAAACCAAAAGAAAATTGAGGGAAAATGGTTTAGAAGGCATACTTCATTCGAGGTTGCTCACTTCTTCAGTTTCCTCAGCAAAACAAAATGGAAGAGAAACATCTACCTTTCCAAAATCAGTCTTATAAACCACAACAACATTGAAGAGCCAAACACTAAGATACCCCCTCCAGCAGCCATCAAGATTTACTAACTCATCAACCCATATTTCGTGACAATCCCTATTGGACACTGTACCACACATTGTCAAAACTACCTAGAGAATCAGATTGGACTAAATCTCCTATAGGAAGCTCTGACCAAGCAAAACTTGACCAATGAAAGCCCCAACAACATGGCCAAATAGTCGAGTAGGCTTTATCTCAGTTCTCTATATTGTCCTAAATTAACTGCTTCGGTTACCATTGACCTTAGTCACTAGGAACTATATGGAGTTTCTCACCACAGTGGCTGAGAAAGGAGAATAAAAAGGAGCTTCACAAGCCATTCCACAACACTCATCCCTTGTTCCCACCCTTTCTCCTTCCCTATCCCTCAAAATGAAACCATTCTAGAACTGTAAGGAATTACAGCAAACACCTAACCACAAATCTCATTTTGTTCAACCAAGAACACTGAGCCTCAAAGAAATTGAGGAGCACTAGCTCTTTGCTTTCTTTCTCTCTCCTTCCCTCTTCACCCCTACAAAGGACAATAAAATAGGTCAAGGTGATGGGTATAGTCAGGGTTCCCAGGAGAAACTGACTCAGAGCTTGGCTCTCTTATTTCATTGAATTGACTTGAAACAATAAATACCAAAAAAAGAGGAGGAACCAAAATGCAGACCCATTTACTTATTGCATTTCATTTTATAAAATACCCTTTGGCTCACCATATTTAACTTACTGTAACAAGATTTTCAAGTAATTAATATCTTCCATCCCACTATGTTTGCAGATTCGCATTAACCTTTATGAAGTGAAGAATATTAACTGTTTTGTTGGAAAGCTAAACATTGTCCAAAAGTTATCTCTGCCTCTGAAATATTATCCTGCACTGTTATCACGCCTGAATGTTTATACATGGAGGAGACTGGTGCCTTAGAAAAAGGCAGACAGATCTGCCATCTGTTAAACACTGACTGCTAACCCATTCTGATAAACAAAGAAGAGAAACAAGGCTTCAACCTCTTTTCTGCACATTTTAGCTGAGCCACTTAACATAGTCTGTTTCTTGAATGTGATAAAGATATTGATATTCTGAGCTACAAATAAATGAAACAAAGAACTAAATAAGCTGACAACAAGGTAGTCACACAGAAGAAAAGATAAAATAAATTCTCTTCTGAAATTTAAAATTTTAAATGCCAGTTCTCCTTGTCCGTCCAAATTCTCTTCTTGGTGCCTTATTAAAAGTCCTACCTCCAAAAAATAAAACAAGACAAAACCAGAGAGAGAGAGAGACAAACCATAAGAGACTCTTAATCATAGGAAGCAAACTGAGGGTTGCTGGAGGGGAGGGGGGTGGGGTAACTGGTGATGGACATTAAGGAGGGCACGTGATGTAATGAGCACTGCGTGTTATATAAGACTGATGAATCACAGACCTGTACCTCTGAAACCAATAATACATTATATGTTAATTAATTGAATTTAAATTTAAAAATTTATTTTAAAAAAAAGTCCTACCTCCATGTAGATCAACTATCTACTGCATATAAGGCTCTATGTTAGTTCCTAAGAACAGAAAGATAGAGGACTTGATCCTTATTCTCAAAACCCTCAGAGTTTTAAGTGGAAACCAGACAGATAAGGGACAGATTTTTATAAATAACAGAGTCAAAGTTAACTTTGTCTGGTGGGATATGAGCTCATGTTTTGAAGCAAATAAGTTCTGAATTTGGTTCAACAATATATAGGTATTCACAAGAAAGATTAGGAGGCGGAAGAAATCCCAAATAGGAAAAATATGCAGAAGTGTTTTAAAAAATACGGTATTTGAAAAAAAAAATTAAATCTGGTATTGAGGAAGGGCTTGTCCATGAAATGTTCCCTGGCTACCCATCCCACACTGACCTACTCAAAATCCCTGCTGTGTTTCTAGCCACTACCACACAGCTCAACATATAAGGTCCTGAAATTACCTCAGTGTTTTTATATATGGTTGATTAATACCTTGGGCCCACCTAATTATTTCTTGAAGCCTGTTATCCCCTCCTGACCTGCAATACAAGCTGCCTGAGATGGGAACCAGATGATCCTGCTTAAATTGCACCCCAGTGCTTAGGACAAGAACAGGTGCCCAAAGCATTTTCATTAAATGATACCTTGTGTCTTCTCGCAGCTGGGGAAAACTGCTTTGCCAGTACAAGGGCTACAACTATACTATACTGCTTTTCTTCTGATGAAACACCAGCTATCATAAAAGCCGGTTGATCTGGATGCCAAAAGGTTGCTGTAGAGGTACCATTCATACCAAAGGATATTCATATTTTTAAGGCATAACGTACTATCATTAATACCCAATGATAATTGAGATTTTTTTAAAGATTTTATTTATTTATTTATTCGAGAGAGAGAAAGAGTGAGAGAGCACAAGAGGGGGGAGCGGGAGAGGGAGGAGCAGAATCCCCGCTGAGCAGGGAGCCCGATGCGGGACTCGATCCCGGGACTCCAGGATCATGACCTGAGCCGAAGGCAGTCACTTAACCAACTGAGCCACCCAGGCGCCCCTAATTGAGATTTTTTAAAAAGCAGTGCCTGTTCAAAAATAAAATACTGTTAAGCTTGTTAGGTGGCAAGGGAGACAATCAGGGGTGGTTATTCTGTGGGTTAGCCCATGGACTCTGAGTCACACCACCCAAATTCAAAGCCCAGCTCCACCATATTTGGGCTAAATGACTTTGAGCTATTTACTTGCCACTTTGGGGCCTCCATGAGGCTTTTTCTATAAAACAGAGCTACTAATCAGGGGATTGCTATAAAATTTAAATAGATGATCACGTAAAGCTCTTGGAACAGTGATGACTAAGCTATTAGTAGTTAAGTAAATGTTTTCAGTGAAAGAATTTGTCTCTAATTACTAGTCATTAAATCATGTTAGCTGTCCAGACATCATACTTACAGGAAATCATCCCTTATGTTCCCATTAAAAGTGCCACACAGACCTAGTGTTCTTCTTTTCCATGCACTAGTGAGCTGAATATAAATTCTTTCCCCATCTATAGCAAACAGAATCTTTAAACCAAATGTGGTTTTTAGAAGAATAAATAAGGATGACAGAGTTTGAATTTCAACAATTCCTGTGGGAAAAGAACATACATAAATCAGCTTTGAGATTCATAGGTAGTGTTGTGAAATGCTAGCGTACAGCACCAGAACTCTTCTTTCAAGAGACCGGGAACTAGAATTTAAATAAAAACTTGAAACATTTTTTTAAAAAGAGAGAGAGAGTGAGAGAGCAGGGCATGGAGCAGGCAGACTCCCAGTTCCTGCTCCTTGCTCCAGGGCCAATTTTTGCCACCTTGTGCTTTCTTTTCTCCCATTTCTCTTCTATCTCTCCTTTCTGGGTCTTCAGTGGATCTTTTTAATAGATTATCATGTCCACAGGTAATTTCAGTTGACAAGCATCTCTTGGCAGGTGTGGACAGTCCTTAGCATTTGAAGTCTGTCTTCTTTTTTTTTTTTTTAACTCGTGTGTGTGTGTGTGTGTGTGTGTGTGTGTGTGTGAACTTTTCCACAAACTGGTCATGATTCAATAAGGAAGTGGCACATTCCTCAAAAATTCCCCATTCCCTTGAGACTGTCAGCAAAAAGGGGAGCACAGGACTTGAGGGGTACCATTTTATAAGACACCTTTAGAGACAAGAAACTTGTGTTCAAATCTGAACTGATGACTTTTGCCAGCACAGTATATAGGAACAATCGCTCCTGTATCTCTACCATAATTTCTGCCATCGGTCTGTTCACCACACCCAGAAATCGGAGAATCATTCTTTGATCACTTTGTCCCCCTTGTTGCCCTTCCCCAACCAGCCCTAATTCAATCAGTCACCAGGTTCAGACCACCTTTTTTTTCCTAAATAATTTTTCAATCTCTCTTCTTTCTATTTCTACTGTCACTGCCTTACATCAGTTCCTCCTCCTTCCCTGCATGCCCTACTTCAGTATCATCCTAAGTACTCTCCACGTTTCCTGCCAGCATTTCTTAAAGCCATTTCCACACAGTTGCCATAGTAGTCTACCCAAAAAAAAAAAAAAAGACTTACCAGTCTTCTCATTAACACTTATTATTTATTTGGTTGAATGATATGAGATTGTTATCTCTGTACATAAAAATGGTCAAATAATGAAAATTTCATATTCAATTTCACATCAAGTTCAACTTCCTTAGCATGACAATGAATAGCATGACCATGTAATTTGTAATACAAATTGGGACATCTCTGGGAGTGAGAGTATTAACAATAACTATGCTGGAACACAGGCAGGAAAAAGAAAACCATAATGATGCCCTGCATATAAGGCTTTCCCTGGTCTTCATCCCCACCTATGTCTCTCTTCCCATGGCTAGACAATCTCCATGACCCTCCTCAGGCTTTAGCAGTACCAAACTAGTTATAGTTTCCCCTAAACATACCACACAGTTCTACAACTCCTTGCTTTGCATGGAATGCTTTCCCCACTCTTTCATCCTGACAATCCTCAGCTTTGAATGCTGAACAAGACATCACCTCCTTCAGAAAACTTGCCTGACTATCCTGCACTCTCCTGCCCAAGGCTGGGTGAACTGCCCTCACTTAGACCCCCAAAGTCTCTGTGCATATCTTTCAGTTTATCATATTTTATGGAAGTGGCTGTTTGCGTTTATCTTTCCTCTTGCAAACTCTAGGCCACTTGAACACTAGTTCCCAAAAACATGGTCATCCCTGAGATGTCTAGCTGAGGACCCGGCAACACATAGAAACACAAATGTTAGGTTAGCCAGCCAATGGGAGAAGAATTCATTTAGCTTGTTTGATTGTTGTTGTTAACATAGGTGAAGTACATCATTGCTTCTTACCATTCAGATTGAAGCCTTGGTTAGGACTGGTAAGGATTTGTCCTCCTCTACTAAGGGTCACTTGTTTGTTAAAATCATCCTCCAGAATTAGAGTTATAGACTGAAGGCAGACCAAGCCAAGGTTCTGCATAAAAATCAAATCATCAATTAAAGGAATGAGAGAGAAATAGAGATATAGAAAGAGACAGTGATAATGGGAGAGGGGAATGAGAAAAAGCAAGGGAGAGACAGGGGAGAAGAAAGGAGAAAGAGAGTGCACATAGATAACAATTTCTGGCATGTAGAAGGCTTGAGTATAAGTAATATAATAAAGTAATTACCACATAACCCATCTTATATAGCCCCATTCCCAATAAAATATGTTTTTATATAGTACATTAAGTATACCATATACATATCTATATTTTACATAGAACATTAAATAAAAATGTTCTCAACTAAGTGCCAATAATTATGTTTTCCATAACACATTGTTAAAGTACCTCTCCAAATTCATTTAAGTAGCATATTAGACATAAAAAATTCAATAAGGAAAAGAACAAAGAGAACTAGGATTCTATGTAGAAAGCTTATTCAGACTCCAATGTATTGCAAAGGAAAAAATCAAACTGTAAAAAAAAAAGCAAATAAAATAGCTCAGAATTTTTGTTGGAAATAACCATTTCACACTGGAATAAAACTAAAAAATTAAAGATTTCTGCAAAATTTTGACTATCTGACTTAAGGAGAGGAAAACCTGTGTGTCTTTACAAATAATCGATGTGTTTATTTGAAGAAAAGTTGTAAAATAAATACTTCAGGATGCTAAGAAATTCATCACATCTATTTAGAATATATGAAGCCTATTCACTCCTGTCAAGAATCACCTCTTTAAAATAGTAGTTTTTGAAATAACCAAAAACTTACGTCCATTGTGCAATCATGCATGAAATGTTCAAAAAACTATACATACAAATAGCATTGTTTAAGAAAGAAAATACAATTAAATACATAATATTAAATCTAAAACACATACATTTTCATATTTTAATATCAAATCAGGATGCATCATATAATCAATAGTAAAACATAGATTACCAACATTTTTTCTTTCTTTGTCAAATGTAGAATAATGATACATCTTAGCAATCATTTTTGAAGAAAATAACCGTACCCATTCATATTATCACTCTTAACCTAGAATGAAGCTTGAGTCAAAAACAAAACAAAACAAAGAAAATTCCTCTGGCCATTTTGAGATGTTCCTACCTGTTCACAGTGAGCTTTCTGTAAAGTAATTGTGAATTTATCTTTTCCAGTTCCTTTCACAAGGATGTACTGGCACATTCCAATAAAAGAATAATGTCGACCATCAAATGTTGTAAAATGAGAATCACCCACAACGGAGCATTGAACTACCAAAAAAATAATCACAAAAATAAGAAAAGAGAAAAAGAAGGAGAGAGAGAAGGAGAAGGCGGAGAAAGAAATTATGTTTGTTCTTAAAAAACAAAGTTGACTTAGGGTAAATAATCATGCATCAGAAAGAATAGCTAAAGTTCCTAAAATGAAAAAAAATAAAGTGTCTAAAATGTACTAGTTTGAAAAACTTACTAGATTATGTTATTAAATTTAATTTAAAATTTATTAAATGATAGCTCTTCCATGTAATTTTTAGGTTTTGTAATATTTATACTACTTCAATAAATTTTTACCAGTTTCCTGCTCAAAGCTATCCTTTATTCAATTTTCCATTTATCCTCCAAATATCTGATTTATTGATCATTACATCTCTTGTTATATATGAGATGACCTCATAAAAATCATTGCTATCTTCCTTCAACTTAAAGAAAATTGAAATTTTTTTCTTTAGAAACATTTTAAAAGATTTACCTGGACAGTCATGCTCAGTGCAGTTCCAAACTCCACCAACACATACACTAAATGAAATTATAAGACTATTAATTACTGGTATAGAGAAACTGTATTAATATTTGCATCAATGTACTGATTGATGTACCAAAACATACCATGTTTATAGGTTCAGAATAATCTCACCTATAATTGAAAAATACATTGACAGAAGTTCAATTGACTGATAAATTTGGACTGGCCAGTACCTAAATCATGATTTACTGTGTGTCATACTTACATCACTTAAGATGATACAAAGGGAACACAGAATAGCCTGGAACAAAAGTCCTATGCAGACAGAGAACTTGTTTTATGTCCTTCTCTCATTGCTTAAACTAAAAGAAGTTGCACATGAAAAGTATTTACCTATATTATTAGAGAAACATTCATAAACAGTTAATATATTATCTCATCTATTAAAAATTGAGAAAAGAGACTTTTCTCTTTTGAGGATCATCAGACATTAAAAAGAGAAAAGATGTCCTCTTCTGTAAGATAAATTCTGCCTTCTGCCAGCAAAAAGAGTTTGAGGAGAGAAGGATGGAAGCAGAATCTCTGATAGTCAGGAGCTTAACCGAGTATGTAAGAACATGGTTGGTTATCCACCTGCATGTCACTTACATTACACTAACAGCAAAGGGGAAAGGGCCTGATGACATTTAGACCTGTTTCTTTATAAGACTTCCCTGGAGGGATTCAGTGCTTTCCTGGAATAGTCTTAATTAGCTAATGGAATAAGAAATTCTAAATGTCTCTAATCATGGCCAAGTACTGGCAATACGGAGAGACACTTTTTTAAGTACCCAACAGAGAAGGCCAGGAACACCATTAAGTTCTAGTAGTAAAAGTACAGGCAAAGTACTGGTTACAGATAAGAAGAAAATGCAACAGACAGACGCATTACATGGGTATATGATTTGATGGAATTATTACCAAGGAAAGTGAGAAGAATTAAATCATAAAAGAAATGATAGATTTTCTATATTTTTTGTAGTTCTTTTTTCTGAACTTGCTTTCATCTTTAAAATATGAAAATATATATGGCCCCCTACCCCACTCCCGTAGAGACTTTAAATAAGATGCAAACCGTGTCTTGGAATTTTTGGAAGAAAATCAGTAATAAGTATAATCCTTTAAACATATATCATGAGAAAGATATCAACTAGCCAGGTGCATAGAAATAAATGGCTGTACATTAATCACATACCATTCAGTACATTCTTGTTCAATTTTTGAACCAACTGAATAAGCTAATCCATGAAAACTACACGGGCAGTTTTCCAAGGAGATGCAAGTCCCATTGTCCATTATGAGTCCTATTTAAGAAAAATATGTATCAAATTCTCAAAAGAAATAACAAAAAATGTGTTCTTTGCATGTAATAATTCAACCAAGTTTTATTGAACACCTACTTACACCAGGTGCTGAATATATATATATAATTTTTTTTTTTTTTTTTTACTTTTAAAGAGGTTATTGACAACCTGGTTCTAACTCAGTCAGTAGCTACGTTATAAGGCTCTATTTCGGTGATTTTCAACTTTTTTATTCCATGACTTGCCATCAAAAACTCAGGTTTCACTACACAGGATAAAGGCAACAAGACAGTATTTCCTTGCTTTCGAGGGGAAAAGGGAGGGAAGGAGAGAGAACATATATTCTTGGTTTAATTTCTGTTCATCTCAAAATGAGAGATTTCCATTATTGTCATGCAGATAATAAAGAGCCAGAGAGTGCTACTCAAAGGACCAGTGCAGAGGACCAGCCTTTTCTACCTCCTTAATGGGGAAAGGTGGCCGAGCCAGAATGTAAGTCAACCATGTTACCAAGCACGTGTTTCGTTCAGCTGACTTTTTTCAGAGTAGGAGTTCCTAGGTGAAGGAGCATTGACTTATATTTTGGCACATGGATTTTTATTCTTGTTCAAACTCCTTGTTGTATCATTGGTAAGAAATGGTTCAGGCCTGGCACTGGTCTAAAGATTATGCTTTGAGTGACACTAACAGACCAAAGGGACTGAGGTCAACAGATCTGATTCCAATAGTCCTTGCCCAAGTGAGGAAAACACTTAACATCTCTGGGATTCTATTTTTTTAATATGTAAAAATAAAAGGGTTTGAGTAAATCCTGGTGTTCTTTGTAAAGTTCTATCTGTATAGCAGTCATTCCTAATTTTAAATCTCACCTGTATCACTGGCTCTGTCACTTCTAATTTCAAATATTAAAACTACATCAGGACCAAAATCTTATACTGCCAAAATGTGAGGCTTTTTTTGAAATTGCTTTCGTCTTCAAAATATGAAAATAGACAAATTATTAAATGTCCTTAAATATCCAAGAGAGCAAAAGATTTGTTAACTCATGGTTAACTTCAGGACTCTGGATTCCAAATTTCCTGGGAAATGTACAAAGTAGAAAAGCAGCCATCCTTCCTAGTCACTTTGAGGGCCAAATCCTACAAGGGTAGAAAATTGCAATAGCCCTAATGTCCTGAGACAGGACATTATGATATGATTCTTAGATTGCTGGATACTAGTTTCCATGAGTACAGCCATCATTTCTTTCACGAAGTGCTTACCATCTGCGCAGTAACATCCATCAAGACAATGGAGATTGCTCCCAAGACACTGTTTCTCAAATGTGCAGGTTGGTGGGCAACAACTGATACAATCCCGGTGGACGAAGCTATCATCACATTTATCAGCTAAAATGGGCAAACAAGGGAGCTGTAAGTCAAATCTACTCACCTCTCTTTCAAAAAAAAGTACAGTGTTTTGAAAAGTATGCAAGTTTACCAATGTTATTGTGTCAATGACAAATCTTTGCCAATCATTAGTTTTAAGTGTTAGGATAAACCTGAAATTAACAAAAATACACACGGTTTAGGAAAATAAGAAAACATACTGCATGCTGGAAAGTCATCTCTCCAGTCTTGAATAGGGTGGCCAGCATGGGAACAGGCTCTAGCATACTCAGTGGCTGCTCGGCAATAGGTTTCATCATCATCGGTTCTGGAAAGTGAAGAGAGCCATAGTCACACGGAAATATGGGTAGAAACCAAGCTTTGAGCTCCTGATCTCTAGAAATGCTGAGTGCATGGTGAATATTCTATTATAAACTGATGTCAGCATGCACACATCATGTACAATAATGCAGAAAATATATAAGCATGAGATCCCAACTTCAAAGGGCCTGGGCAAATTGTCTTCATCGAACTATTTCAATGATTTGGCCACTTTTCCTTTGATTCAAAAGAGTCCCTGTACTGAAAAACTTTTCTATTTTAATTATGACATTCTGCCCAGAATCTTTGTATGGATCACTTTGCTCCCACACCAAGTATTCCAGAACTTTTAGAAAATCCTATTAATAAATATAAACAAATTTATATTTATAAATTTAAGCTTTGCGCAGTGGCAGTATCGTAGCCAATGAGGTTTATCCGAGGCACAATTATTGCTAATTGAAACTATATTTATAAATTTACATCTAGAAATCCCATTATAATAGATAAAATTCTATCACAATAAAAGCATCAAATACGAAAATTATTTCCAAGATACCATGCTCTTAATAGTCTACGTGCTGGAATAAAACTAGTACTAATAAAACAGCAGTTTTGAAAGATTGAATAAATAGCATTTAACTTTAAGATTTAAAAGATTTCTCTTTTTTTTTTTTAATTTTTAATTCTTTTAAGCTTAAGTTGCTAAAGCTAGTTACTTTTGTAATATTGCCAAGAGTAAATAATCTCTCATTGTTTTCTTATAATCACCCTAGAAGCTCCCCCAAACAAATATAAGAGGTCTGCCAATTCCCAAAGCAGATTAACATAGCATCTATAAAATAAGCAGTGTTTATAATAAGGTAGTGGACTTGTTTTTCAACCCAATTCAAACTCAAAATTGAATAGTTAAACATCTTACAAGATAATGACCTTAAGAATGTTGTATTTTGTGAACCCTAGCATTTTCAGTATCTCTGTTGTAAAAGCCACACATCTCAAATTGCACTTCTCCTGTGCTGCTGTAATTGGAGTCATACAGCTTATCTAGTCCAATTAACTGAGCTGTAGAGGGAAAAACAAGGCTAAGCACATAAACTTCAGAAGCTCAGAAAATATTCTAAACCTCCAAACAAAAAAATTCTCTAAAAAACAGGGTAAGCTAATATTGTTGAATTCCTAGAAAGATAATAAGTTTCTGATTTACATTAAAAGATGTGCCTTGTTTCCTACAATTAATAGAGGCTTTGAAAGTTAACAAAGTACCTGAATATTGGTTTCCCAACCCAAGGCAACTATTATTAAAATAGCTACCATTTCTTTTTTTTTATGTTATGTTAATCACCATACATTACATCATTAGTTTTTGATGTAGTGTTCCATGATTCATTGTTTGCATATAACACAAGTGCTCCATTCAATATGTGCCCTCTTGAATACCCATCACCAGGCTAACCCATCCCCCTACCCCCTTCCCTCTAGAACCCTCAGTTAGTTTCTCAGAGTCCATAGTCTCTCATGGTTCATCTCTCCGTCAGATTCCCCCCACTTCATTCTTCCCCTCCTGCTATCATCATCTTCTTCTTCTTCTTCTTCTTCTTCTTCTTCTTCTTCTTCTTCTTCTTCTTCTTCTT
>NC_058407.1:38329998-38390641 GCF_002201575.2 Neomonachus schauinslandi
TTCTTCTTCTTCTTCTTCTTCTTCTTCTTCTTCTTCTTCTTCTTCTTTCTTCTTGTTGTTCTTCTTCTTCTTCTTTTAACATATAATGTATTATTTGTTTCAGAGGTACAGGTCTGTGATTCATCAGTCTTACACA
Source organism: Neomonachus schauinslandi (assembly GCF_002201575.2). Taxonomy (NCBI): domain Eukaryota; kingdom Metazoa; phylum Chordata; class Mammalia; order Carnivora; family Phocidae; genus Neomonachus; species Neomonachus schauinslandi. The sequence continues at coordinate 38,330,135 of NC_058407.1, forward strand.
ATTCACAGCGCTCACCATAGCATATACCCTCCCCAATGTCTATCACCCAGCCACCCCATCCCTCTCACCCCCCACCACTCCAGCAACCCTCCGTTTGTTTCCTGAGATTAAGAATTCCTCATATCAGTGAGATCATATGATACATGTCTTTCTCTGATTGACTTATTTCGCTTAGCATAATACCCTCTAGTTTTATCCATGTCATTGCAAATGGCAAGATTTCAGCTTTTTTTGATGGCTGCATAATATTCCATTGTATATATATACCACATCTTCTTTATCCATTCATCTGTTAATGGACATCTTGGCTCTTTCCATAGTTTGGCTATTGTGGACATTGCTGCTATAAACATTGGGGTGCATGTACCCCTTCGGATCACTACATTTGTATCTTTGGGGTAAATACCCAGTAGTGCAATTGCTGGGTCATAGGGTAGCTCTATTTTCAACTTTTTGAGGAACCTCCATACTGTTTCCCAGAGTGGCCGCACCAGCCTTCATTCCCACCAACAGTGTAGGAGGGTTCCCCTTTCTCCGCATCCTCGCCAACATCTGTTGTTTCCTGATTCTTAAGTACCTATGTTAACTCTAGGTTCCATGCCAGGCCCTTGACACACAGCATCACAGGAAAATTCACAACAATTGGGCAAGAAATAAATTATTATTCCAATATACTGAGGGGAAAATGAACTTATTTGCTCCATTTGGGATATTAACTTTAATAATGAAAATGAGCATTAAATAATAATTGTTTTTAAATCAATTGACTTTGGAATGGCAAAGTTAAAAGCATTTCCTTGCTGCTAGGTTTATCATTTTTTGTTTCAAATTTTTATTTAAATTCTAGTTAGTTAAGATACAGTGTAATATTGTTTTCAGGAGTGGAAATGGGATATCATCACTTACATATAACACTCAGTGCTCATCCCAACAAGTGCCCTTCTTAATGCCCATCACGCATTTAGCTCATTCCCTACCCACCTCCCTTCCAGAAGGAAGGGAAAAAAAAAAAAAAGAAATGGAGGCAAACCATAAGAGACTATTAAGTATAGAGAACAAACTGAGGGTAGGTTTATCATTCATAAAAGCAGAAACAGGAGGGCATAAATTCAAAGATTGGTATTATATCATCCTTTCAATTCCAACTCCAATGTCATCTCCTTTGTGGAGCTGTGGTGGGCATTCCCTGATAAAGCCAACAATCCTCTCTTCCACAGCCACAGCACCTCACATTTAGAGCATGTGTCATTGCTGGAGACCTGTTTCTGCCCCATTAGAATGTGTGTTCCTAGGACAGGGTCCATGTCTAAACTGTTTCTGTTTATCCAAGATGTGGCACAATGCTCAGCTCAGAATAGCTGCTAAGCAAATGTGTGTTGAATCAAATTCAAAATACTAGCATAATGCAAGCAGGAAATTAATTTGTGTTCAGCAGATTCACAATTCTATTCTCCTGATAGAGGATCTTAGTGGTGCCATCCCATAATATAAAAATTAAGAGAATCTCCTTGAGGGAAAAGGGATGTAAGTAAGCCTAGTCCTAGGTGAAGTATTGGACAAGTAAGAGGCTCTCACTTCCATTTAATCAAGGCCCACTCACTTGATTTATAACACCCTTCTTTTGGTATTGCATGCCTGCTCTGCCCCCAAACCCGGCCTCTTCACCTCAAACATATCACTTAAGATACCGATTGATTTCAACCAGTAAAATGTGTTTCTCTATCCTGCTATTTTTATTTGCCTTGGAGAAAGCAACTGTATTGCAAAATCTAAAGCCTACAAATATCATAATTTCGAAAGATAAAAATGTTAATTCTTCAACGATGAAATTTCAGATGAAGTGAGTATAACAGAGGCTCTCTTTTGTCTCCAGAACCTGCTTCTCATCAGTATTAGAACTCCCAAGATCTTGCTGAGCTTAGGGCTGCCCAGCCAAAGACAATATTTCCCATCTGTCCTTGCATCAAAGTGTGGCTGTGGGGTGGGGGTTGGTGATGACATAGCAATAGCACCACTGTGTCATTGGAAAGAAAGCTCATGGAGCGGATACATGCTATGATCCCAGGACCATTTACAAGCTTGGACTTTATATGCGAGAAATAAAAGCTTCAATTTAATTTAAGCCACTGATACTTTGGCAACTGAAGCAGCCAAACAATATCCTAACTAATAAATGGAAAACGACTTTCCCGGATCTGCCAAATAATATTTCATCCAGTCGACCTGAGAAGTGGGCGCTAAAGATGATAATATGCCAAAGGTAAGTGAAAAGACTAGTGGAGAATGGCCAAAGATTGAGTTGTGGTGGAATAAGAACAATTTCTAATTCCATATACATAGCTAAATTAAAAACCATGGACCACCTATGGGGATCCTTAAAAAAGAGACTGAGTAAAAGGGCAGAGATGTAACAATAGAGTGCTTAAGTAAAAAATAAAAGCAAATAGGGAACAGAATATTGTAAAATATTAAGTTAGGTCAGTCCCCAATATTTTAGGCAGATGGGGAGCTCTTTCAACACTCCTGCATTAGTTCATAAAACCTTAACATTTAGAGACTATACATATAAATATATAACTGTACTCTACTCAAAATTAACAAGAATCCCAAATAAGTTTATTTTAACATCTGAAAAATATCATTATATTCACTATTTTTATAATAATCTCCAATAATTAAGGTAGGATAGTTATAAAGAAGATAATTTCATATTATCTCAACTTTCTCTCTTTGTTATTACCTTTGATAAACTTAAACCTCTTAACAAGCTACAAGCTATAAGATCATATGTAAGTGGTTTCACTCAAAAATTAGTCTAATCTTTTACAACAAAGTTCCCATGTATCATTTACACTTCTTAAGTCGCTTTAAGATATGCAGATTTATTAAAATGTCTTGAGATATTCTTGAACATTCAAGGCGGTTAATCAAATACTCTTGGTAAATTTTTGAAAAAAATAGTAGAAAAGACTCCAATAATAGGTAATCTATAGTAAGTTCCGCATTGATGAACATATGCGATGGTCTCACTAAATTTGTTCCCTAGACAACCATCTAGTCTAGGTGTTCCTAACCTGGGAGAAAATGTAAGGGTTGGGTGACCTTGGATGGGATGAAAATTACATGTTTATTTTCACTAATCCCCAACTGACATTTAGCATTTTCTTAAATTACTCATATAGAAAACACATCACAATATTCTTAGCAATATCCATGACCTTGTCAACAAGGTATCTCATACCTCATTTTTAATGTTTTCATTTCTTATTACAATTGTTGCAAATATCCCAAATATTATTTACACTCATCATTATGTCAAACAATAGTAGTTATAGTTCGACTTGAAAGGCATATTAAAAAACACATATATCATAAATTCATTTCTTTTACTATTTTGATAACTCTATTTCAATAATCGTTTCTTTTGTAACTTTGTGTGTTTGATTTTGTGCATTTCAAAACATTGTTTTGAAAGGATCTGTTGACATCTCTAAACTCCCAAAAGGGATCAGTGGTACAAACCATACTTAGGAATTGCTGTGTTCTGTTCATGCTCTTGCATAAAGCATTTAGTCTGTACATATTATCCAGCAAGCTTTTAAATAGCTGTTAGTACGGTTTATGTTCTCCGCTTCCATTATACTTTGTGAACTGCTGAGAGGGCTACATTACAGAAGTGGTGTTTGCTCTTCTTTTTGGATAAAGAAAATTCAATTACGAGCACTAATTATTTCACTTACTTGCAAAGATCATTAACACAGCTGGCAATATACAAATACGGATCAATATACTCATGGCAGCTCAGAAAAGGGAACTGCAACAAAATCTGACACTTGAAGAAGATGGCCTGTGTGGAAGAGGATGGCAGTCAGCAGAACATATTTAATGACACACGCGTACTCTCATTTTTTCTACTGATCTATTGGCAGAACCCTCCGTTCTTACCAGGAGAGGGAAGGTAATTTATGCTTATAGGTTTTAACCACCATTTTTCTAACTACCTATTTACACAATGAATACTGCTCTCATGAAACTCATTACATTCACAATTTCTGAAATATCTTCGAGTTATTCTTGTTGCAGTTACATTCCCTGAATTTTACAGGGTTTAATTACGTCCTGTTTGCACTAAAAGTGCTTAATATTCAATATGCAAATACAATATACATATATTATATCCAACATGCCCAAACTTTTCACATCAAATTTACCTCAAATGCTGGCATTCCACTGGAGCACGGATTTGGAAAATCTGAGAGTGTGGGTACACATTTGCTGTCATCTGGAATTTGCACCGACCAACTATTTGCAAACATGGCAATGTCTTCTGTATAGTCCTCTATTTCACACACACACACACACACACACACAAAAATATGTGTATTAGCATCACTTTACATAAATATAGTTCATTAACATAAACTTCCTGGTCAAAAAGTTAAATTCAATACCTTTATAATTCCAATGATTGCCAGTGATATTAGAATATAACATTACGTTAGCATAAAAACAATACATTGAACAAAGTGTAAGTACCAAATAAAAGTTCCAGTCATTGAAGGGAAAAAGCAAACATCATTGAAGCAACATGAGGAAGGATTGAAAGTGAATGGTACAACATACACGCCGTAAAGCACTCATTAGCTTAAGTGTGTTGTAGAGAGGAGAAAATACACCTAAAACCAAGAAACGTAAGTAAAAGTTTGGTATGAAATTTTTCTGACAGCCCTCTCATTATATTTGACGTTAGTCAGAACCTTGCTAAAACCATGGTTCCATTTTTGAGGTACACAACAATAAAAAAACATCTTTTGTGGAGATTTCAGAAGACAGCCACACAAACAATGAAAGACTGGAAAAGACACCCAGAGAAGACCAAGAAGTGAATCTATTTCGTCTGAATATGATCAACAGTGTTTCTAAACGTGCTCAAGATGGTTGTTAAAGAATCGTGAGTCTATCCCAGCATTATGCAGAGGCAAGATTCAGGAGCTAATATACAGGCAGCGGCAGACAGGTGGTTGGTGGTGAGCATTCTGGGTTCTCTGCTTCAGATCAAGTTTAAATCATTTTGGCATCTGGCCCAAAAACAGGTTCAGGGCCTCATATGAAAATTAATCCTGCCCGACATTCAGACAAAGTTTGAATCTAAAATCTCAAAGAAATAGCAGAACCAACAAGGCAACATCTCGAAGTTTCATCTAAGACAACTGTCAGATGTGAGCTTTAGGTTTCTCACCACTTAGATTTATGCAGTCTACCACTGATGACAAGCTTCTGCACCATTAGAATAAGAAATCTCAAGCCAAATGTTTGACCACTCTCTCTCAGCATCTTCAAGATAGGAACATGCCTACTCGTTAATACCAGTTGTTGGGGAGATTGTGGGAGTTCATCTACAAGAATGCTTCACTCTCTTAGTGTACAATCCCAAACTTTACTGTGGCCTGGAAGACTTTTTAATCTGGCTCCTGCACTCCCCTGACTTCCCACCTCCTTCACGCACCACCCCCAGACACCCCTTCTACTCTTATCCCTGCTCAGTCTACTCCAGTCACAGTGGCCTTATACTGTTCTCCACTCAAGCTCATCCCCACCTTGCTCTTGCTTTTGCTCCCCAACCTTCAAAATTCCCTCCAATCTTCCCTCTGCTTTCTCCCTTACTTCATCTAGGTGTCTGTTTAATATGACTTCCTCAGACATGTCTTCTTTGTCACATGATCTGGAATACGACCAAACACATACTCTTCTATTGCTCTTAATCTTTCCCAAATTATTTTTTTCATAGCCTTATTGATCACAAAAATTATATTTTAGTTTGTTTCTATTTCTTTTGTCTTCTACATACAGGGCAACAGTTTGTCAAAGCTGCTCCTATTGCTTATTCCTAGTTTAGTATCTGGCATGTAATAGGTGCTCAAAATACATTTGCTAAATAAATGAATGAATAAAAGGGGAGGTTTCAAAATTTAAATAGATTATTAGAATCCTAAAGCTTTCAAGTTTGTCTGGCCCACCTCATTATCTCTGATATTGTTGGAAATGTTACACAATGAACCAAGCATCGGCCTGGCCTAATATACTTTTTTAAAAAAGAGATTTATTTATTTATTTATTTGAGAGAGAGAGAAAGAGAACGAGTATGAGTGGGGGGAGGGGCAGAGGGAGAGGGAGAGAGAATCTCCACCTGACTCCCCACTTAGTACAGAGCCCCAGGCTGTACTAGATCCCTGAGATCATGACCTGAGCTGAAACCAATAGTCCAATGCTCAACCGACTGAGCCACCCAGGTGCCCCCAGTGTTACTTTTTTTTTTTTTTTAAAGATTTTATTTATTTATTTGAGAGAGAGAGAATGAGAGACAGAGAGCATGAGAGGGAGGAGGGTCAGAGGGAGAAGCAGACTCCCTGCCGAGCAGGGAGCCCGATGCGGGACTCGATCCCAGGACTCCAGGATCATGACCTGAGCCGAAGGCAGTCGCTTAACCAACTGAGCCACCCAGGCGCCCCCCAGTGTTACTTTTAAGTAAATTTATAGTCACATTTCATTTCAAAACATCATCATTTTTGAAAAGTCTGTAGGACTAAAAATATTATCCAAAGGCCCATTGATTTCAGTATCTATACACAAATTTTAATGTAACTAAACAACCTGGACAGTCCCTTAGAGCTCACTTTAATTCCAGCTTATAACCACATCCTTAGCTATTTTTATGACATCACATTAATAAAAGAGTCACAAAAGTTGGTTATATATGAGACTTTAAATCCATTATCAATTAGTTGTCTGGAAGCCTGCGAAATTAAATTTAAAATGTTTCATATAATATACACTACAAGTAAAGTAATTTCTTATACATATTGGAATACTTTCTAAGAGTGAAAATAAGGCATTATTAATTACTACGTTGGGAAAAACAAGAGTAAACCAGGGCTTCTATTTTGATGTGTAGCTAGCTGTAAACATGAATTATGGAACCAGAATCTCAATGAGACAATCAATTAAAATATTTCTATATCCACAGAAATTCTGAAAAGCCTCATTTCTTTGTGAAGTCATCCTTGAAGAATAGTAGAAATGCAGGAAGAAATACAATTTTAATCACTGTTAAGAAACTGTGCATTCAATGGCTTTCAATCAAACTACCTCAGTGCCTCTAAAGTTTTATCTAATCAGCAAAGGACAGGCTGAGTTTCAAAAAAAATACTAGGCATGTTAAAGCTAAAGGTAATACAGCTCATCTGTAGACATTTTCTTGCATTATTACAGAATGGGAGAAAATCAGAGGGCAGGTTCTTGTCACATCCTTTTAAGTTATTGTGTTTGTTTTTTCATTATTATTATTATTACTCTGCTTTACACTGTGCACCAAATAAAACTATGAAAAAGCTGAAATTTCTCTTTAGCTTCTTCCTACCTACTTCACAGGGTCCTTCTTGCCTTTTGCCAATTCAGCCATAATTCAGACCCCTTGCCTCCTGCTGGTCTTCTACCACCTAGAATCTGCTAACACTCTTCTGCATGCTGCCCAATTATCTCACCATTTTATGTTCCAGGTTATTAAAGTTTGTCTGATCCTTAACTCAAATCCTTAGTTCAGTCCCTCTGCCTCTAGCAAGAGCAGATGCTATGTTCTATCCTCACCTCTGTACCATGTTCCCCAGATGCCCCAGGGGAAGTTGCCCACAGTTGTCTTTCCTAACTCTAACACGGAGAACTGAATTGAGTATTATTTTCTTCATGAAGCTTTGATACTCAAGAAAAAGAAATCAGTAATGACCATCTGATTGGTCCGCCTGAGTCTAAAACCCTACTTCCTAATAGTCTCAAGATTCCAAGTTTGTGAATCCTCTTATTCTAAATATCCGACTGAAAATACTAGTTCATTATGATCTCAATGCTATACAACTGTGTGGTGCTCACAGACTTTTTGAACACTTTCACTTACATTTTCTCATTTGATCCTCAAAGGCTAGGAAGCTCTCAGGGTCATTACTATTATCTTCATTTGTATATAGGAGGAAAATTGACTGCTTGGAACCCTGTTCTTTACTCTCAGTGCTAGTAAACTAATCCTGACGATGCATTATCCATCTTGGGTAAAATGTTTGCATTTTAACAAGGGCCTTTTAAAGGAATGTCTTTAATCAAATGTTTTCTTATTAGCTCCGTTCTAGGCTTATTGAGAACACTTGGAGATGATTATAAATTAGCTAAAACATATTCAGTATTAGCTATGTACCAGGCACTGGATTAAATATTTACATGGATTATCTCATTTAATCCTTGCAACTCCATGCTATTATTATGTCATTAAATTTAGGAAGTTTAATATGGGGCAAAGCAGAATTTGAACCCCACAATCTGACTCCAAAACCCAGACTCTAAGTAGGACTTTCACTGTCTCTTAAAACACAGCAAAGGGGTGACACTTCTCTCTGAATTTTATACTATAAAACAAAAGTATGACATAGCACTTTTACAGTTTAAAAGTCAGTTTCCAGATTAAAAGTCAGTTTCTCACACATTTATCGAAGCATGGGATTGGAAGTCAGTTAGATTTATAACCCGACCCTGACAATACCATTTACAAGCTGTGTTGCATTGGGCACATCCCCTTGTGTTCTCATTGTACAATTAAGAAAATGCCATCCACCTTACAGGATGGTGTCAGGTTTGGGAATAATATAGCTACATGCCCATATTAACTGTTATTATAAATAGTATCGAGGTATATTATTATTATTACTGACAACACTGAACTCAGATTATATCTCTATTTTACAGCTGAAAATAACTGAGCATCAGAGAGATTCAATGAGTTGCCTTAAGTTATACAACATGTAAGCGCTAGAGCAAGATTCACAGTCTGGTGTGCTGGTATTAAGAACAGTATTCTTCTTTATTGCACCTTTAAGTGTGGACCTAAATCATCACTGTGTCCTAAGATTGTCTTATTCTGTTTCCACTGCACACTAGTATCTCAGTTGAAACAGAACCCATTTTTAACGGCTCACTGAGATTAGTTTCATGATTTAGTATAAGTAGATAAATGATGATATGTACATCATTATACATGATAAAAAAAAAAACCTTTCCAAGTTCTTATTTAACTTTTATAAGTTCTGTTCACATTATTATCTTTACAAAACCATTATTTGGTAGTCAATAAATCCATCCCTATAAAGACTGGATGCAAAATATCTTTTGTCTAAAAGTATATAAATTTGTCTCAAATGGGTTTGAATCACTAAAATATAAGCCCAGACAAGGGAGGAGTCTTTGTTTTGTTCACTGATGTATCCCAAGCTCCTACAACTGGGTCTAACATAAAGTCAATGCTCATTTAATATTTGTTACATGAGTAAGACTTGTATCTTAATTTAGTAAATGTAAACTAGCTTATTTATGGCTTTTCCGAATGACACAAACCTGTTTCTATTCAATCTTCACTTAAAATCACTATAGCAGGCAAGTGATAGCACCAATTTTCCCCAACCTAGGGGAAGTTATACCCTCTGGATACAAATAGCCTGATCAGTGAAGGAAGAAGACCTCAGAAGTACCACACGTTTCTTCCACTACACTCACCTTGCTGAATAATGAAATCATCAGATTGAATGCCATTGTAGTTTCCACATAAACCACACGATTTTCCTTTATGCTCTTGAGACAGTTTGAGGTAAATTCCAGATACTCCATCCCAAGCCAATGAAAAACCAAAGGTTGTTTTCACCAAAATATAGTCAGCTAGTTTCTCGATGAAAACCTGCCCAATAGTCTGAGGCAATGTTAAACTTGAAAAATAAAACAAAGGCAATTTAAGAATTATGATGAAGAAATCAATACAGATGATCAATTTCTTTCTTGGTGACTGAGAATTAAATAAAAGATCATTATTATTCAAAATTATTGAATAAACTATGCAGCTAGATTTCCCAAGCAACCATCTTAGAGGAAACCTCAACATTTTGGAAAAATTTAATATTGAAATAAAAAGACAAGCAAAAATGGTACCTGTTTCCCCCACTGGTAAAGATTTTCTACATATAACTGGATGCTTCTCTCATCCAACAAAAAATACATTTCTGCTAAATATCAGTGATTTTATAAATCTGGAAAATAACCTTGTCTATTTAGAACAATGAGAGCTTAAATGTATTTATTTTTATCTAGAGAATACAAGATAATCTAAAAATGCTGGTCAACAATTTTGAAGTAAGGAGAAACAATGGTGAAAATATATAAACACACTGAGTTCTGATTTTGTTTAATTTTGTTTTAAACTTGGCTGTAAGGAAATAGGAGCTCCTATCCCCAAAATGTCACCTTAGTAGAAGTCATTGTTTTCCAAAAGAAAAATGTCTGGGCATGATTAATTAGAATTTACATTTTTAATGCTGCAAAGTACATTATTAGGAATATTAAATACTTTGTCTTACAGTATTACATAGGGGTTATATTCATACGTTTTAAATTGGATAAAATTAAGCCTATTTAAACAAGAGTCACACTGAATATTTAAACTCCTGACCCAATGTCTTTTGAAAAATCACTGGTGTCCTTTCATCCACGAAAATTACAGAAAAGACCAGGTGCTAATAATTAAGAAGACAGAAGGAAAAAATCATTTTTACTAAAATAGCCATGCTAAATGAAACTTATAAACTATAATATGAGTGAGGAAGGAGGTTAGTTGGTATATTCATACATTTCTCTCAGAAACTTCAAATTAGTGAGTTCCTTTCCAGAAAGAGCATGCTCCAAGGAGCAAAAACTATAAAATCAAACATACTCATTAACAAAGTGATAGTCCCCAAAGAAATAATTCAAAATATCTGCAACCACTTGTACAGAGCTGGTTGCAGATCATTTTTATGGAGAATTAGTTAAAAGAATAGGAAAATAACTAAACTTTACGCTAGAGGATAAATATGACTCTAGTTTACTACCATAATCTATTCTTATTAAAAATTATAAGCATAAGAAATTCCCTATTACATTCACAGTAAAAGTCAATATGAGTAATATCGTTTAAATTTGCAAGTTTATAAAAGCTATACTTGAAAAAAAGTAAATCATGTTTTATAAAGATATTTCTTAGCTACAGGATGTTAAGTGTATGGAGATACAGTTGTTCTGCTGTGGATATTTTTTGGTTTGGTCATTTGTCATTTGATTCTTTCACAGCAAATTTGATGAAACATATAATTTTTGAAAATAAAAGATGCCTAACTGTGATTATCCAGCTGCGTATAACATAAAAAGATGCTAGTAGAGATGGGGGATAATAGTAAACATTAGATTGTCTCCCATAAATTTAAGAAAAACTCCACACAACCTAGTCAGGAAACATTCACAATGCAAACTAAAATGAATGTACAAATTAATGCTGAAAATTATTCATGGGTTCATATGTACCAAAACCCTTCATTTCACAGGTGAAAGAACCAAAGTCCAGAGAGGTAAGGTGAAATTTGCAGAGCCTTGCACATTTGATTTGATTTGATTTTGGTAAATACTTCTCTAACACCTGCTTTGAGTTAGGCCCTGGGCCGGGTGCAGCATTATTATAAACAAACTAGCGGAATAATAAGAAAACCATCCTCTTTCCATCATACAAATCATACCTAAATGGAATCTATCATGCAAATGGAAACCCTCAAAGAAATATTTTCTCTGAGATTTAACAAAGAATTAGCATTCCTAAGAATCTACTTGAATGGCATTTTTGTTTTATAAAACATAATAATTTTTTAAGGAGCCCATTATGTTACCCCAAAACCCATATAAGGTATTCTAAATTACTATTTAAATTCAGCTCCAAGAAATACATATGCAGTTGTATTATCTTCCCATTCAAAAGGCTCAGCTTTCTTTTCTAAGAAAATGAGAAGTACAGAACCCAAATGATCAAGAAAATAAGGCTAAGAGAGGTGAGGGATTGCTTGCGGTCCCCTGACTGTGACAAAGCCTAGGTCAGTGCCTGGCTCCCTGGTGCTTCATCCCAAACCCTTTATGCTATTGCCTTCTGCCCCTTGAGGAATCTAAACTGAGAAAAAAGTACAGAGGTTGGTAAGGCCATTCTGCTGGAAAGAATCCCCAGGGTTTAAATGAATTCTAAATGATAGAATTTTTCCATCCCACATTTTACTTTTTCTGGCATAATTCAGCCAAGAAATATTTAAAATTGAGTAATTCTATAATTATTTAGATTAGAAGCTGGATTATTCCACAGTATTCCTGCTTTACATATATAAAACCCTTCTTCAAACTAATAAACATCCCCTTCCCCGAAACTCTCAGGTCTTATTCTTGGTAGCTAGGAAGGCAAAGCTGGGCCTCTCTCTGATCTATTCAAGAAGTCCAGTTATTTATTGGCTCTGAGTCTTTGTCAGAACACTAACGGAAAGTCTCAAGTGACACCTAAACCTCATCCCTACACATTTGGAAAAGACTTCCAAAGGTTTAGTTTTATTTTAAGTTACTGTGAAGGAAGGAAGGAAGGGACGGAGGTAACAGGGAGGGAGGGAGAAAGAGAGAGGAAGGAAGGAAGGAAGGAAGGGAGGGAGAAAGGGAGGGAGGGAGAAAGAGAGAGGAAGGAAGGAAGGAAGGAAGAAAAGAAGGAAGGAAGGGAGGGAGGGAGGAAGGAAGGAGAAAAGATTTAAGAAAGAGGGCAAGTATAATTGAAGAATTGAACTATGAAAATTTCTCCTGAATCTCTGTTAGAGAAAACATGATAATCTCATCTGTACCTGCGCAAACCTAAGTGTATCCCGCATAAACATTAGGGAGGTTAAACTGGTTAGATTCTGGTCACCTGACTGGCCTCAGAGCTTGCTGAAGTTTTAATGTCTGTATGATATAACTTGAAGGTTCTTGTTTGAAAGAAATCCTTTCTTCCTATTCCCCATAATTCAATTCCAAGCATGAGATGTTTGGAAATTCTATCAATCCATGGTGTTATTTTCATTATATCATTGATCATATCTTACCTGATTCCATCCTTTTTTATTTCATGCCCATAAATTCGAATTTCCTCCTGGTCTGAAAAGAACAAGCTGATTGATCGGTAACAGGAATACACTGAACCACGGCACTTAGGGCTATTATGAACCTTGAAGGGGGAAAAAAAAAGAAAGCGTAGGAACCAACAACAGATACGTAGGCCTTCATTTGATTTACCAAAGTCACAATGCCCATCTACAGTTCTACAGCACTGTTAGACCTATGACACTTTACAAAATAGCAACTACATTTAGGATTTTCAAGAGAAAAAAAAAAAAAGATTTAACAGAGAAATTGGACAACAAAATTAATTTTATAAAGTATAAATTAATTCAGCATATTTTTTAAATGAGCTGAATCTTTACATGTTGAGTGTCAACATTCTTTTTTTTTTCTTTCAAGATTTTATTTAAATTCAAGTTAGTTCACACATAGTGTATTATTCGTTTCAGGGATGGAATTTAGTGATTCATCAGTTGCATACAACACCCAGTGTTCATGACTTCAAGTGCCCTCCTTAATGCCCATCACCCAATTACTCCATCCCTCCACCTACCTCCCTTCCAGTAACCCTGTTTGTTCCCTATGGTTAAGAGTCTCTTATGGCTTGCCTCCCTCTCTGTCTTTATCTTATCTTATTTTTCTTTCCCTTCCCATATGTTCATCTGTTTTGTCTCTTAAATTCCACATATGAGTGAAATCATTTGTCTTTCTCTGACTGACTTATTCTAAAGATACATGGTATGTACTGGAAAAAAATCAGTTCTGACAGGAAGACAGTAGAGCACCACAAAGAAACACATTTGTAGTTTTCATGTCCATGTCATGTTAAAGACTCATGAAATGGAGCTCTACACAATGCAATACTTAAAGTTTGCAAAAGGGACTAATAACCTCTCTAAAAATAAAATTGCCCTAAAAATAAAATAATATTTTAGGGAAGACAAAGATTACTTCTCAAAACTTGATGGGAGAATTAGTTTACTGGAAAGAAAGGAAGGAAGGAAGGAAAGAAAGAAAAAGAAAGAAAGAAAGAAAGGAGGGAAGGAAAGAAAGGAAGGAAGGAAGAAAGGAAGGAAGGAAGGAAAGAAAGAAAGAAAAAGAGAGAAAGAGAGAGAAAGAAAGAGAAAGAAAGAGAGAATAAAGAAAACAAGAAGAGAAGGAAGGAGAAGAATGTTAGATTCTCTTACTTTATTCCAAAATTAATTTCAAAGATTCAAAAAGTAAAGAAAGTATAAATACCTGACCATATTGAGAAGAAATTTATGGAGCTAGGAGTTTGAAGAAAAAAAAATTAGTGATTGGAGTATAGAAAATGTCATAAACAAAAAATGGGATAATTGTTAACTCTATACAAATGCACAAAGAAGAGAAATAAAATCATAATAAACTATTGGGCTCAGCTCTTAATAATATTTATATGAATTCATATATATATAATATGTAAATGACAATAATAAACCACATATAATTTAACCTAAGATGGTGATACAACCCTGTAAAGAGGAGGGAAGGAAAGTGTGTGTGTGTGTGTGTGTGTGTGTGTGTGTGTGTGTGTTAGGGGCAGGAAAAGTGATATAACAAAGATGATTCCATCTTCCATAGCAGGAAATGATTAAGGCTTAACTTTGAAAGATAAAGAAATAATAGCATATTTTGACATGTAATATAAAAGCCAGAAGAAACAGCTTACAGAGCTGAAGTAATTACTTTTGGGGAGCCAGATTGTAGCTAGGCTGGGGAGTGAAGGCAAGCAGGGGCTACATTTTTGCTTCAGATGCCTTACATGAAGTTTTTAAACTATGTACATGTATTATTTTTATAAAAGTAAAATTAAATTTAAAAAGAAAAAGAAAATGATCAGGCATATAAAAAGGATATATGCATAAAGACGTTGATCAACGTGTCTATTAAAATACTGAAAATATTTTTTAAAATCTAAATTTCTAAAACAGGGCATAAGTAAATAATTTGAATATCCCATAAACTGGAACAAATACAGCTAACAAAATTTCGGTTTTTCAAGAATATTTGTCATGGAAGATAGTTCTTGACATAATTACCAAATGAAAATCTAAGATAGAAAATTATACACAGTATGATTTCAAAATTATAAATGTGTTTAAAATTCAGAGGAAAAAAAAAGAGTAGAAGGAAAATATGTGAAGCCATTAGCAGTGGTAACTCTTTTTTTAATTTTTATTTAAATTCTAGTTAGTTAACATATATGGTAATATTGGTTTCAGGAGTAGAATTTAGTGATTCATCACTTTCACACCACACCCAGTGCTCATCGTGACAAGTGCCCACCTTCATAGCCATCACCCATCTGGCCCATCCCCCACCCCCCTCCATCAACCCTCAGTTTGTTCTCTAACCTTAAGAGTCTATTATGGTTTGCTCCCCTCTCTCTTTATTCACCTTCCCATATGTTCATCTGTTTGTTTCTCAAATTCCACATATGAGTGAAATCATGTGGTATTTGTCTTTGACTGACTTACTTTGCTTAGCATTATACTCTCTAGCTCTACCCATGTCATTGCAAATGGCAAGATTTCATTCTTTTTGATGACTGAGTAATATTCTGGAAAACAGTATGGAAGGTCCTCAAAAAGTTAAAAATAGAGCTACCCTATGACCCAGCAATTGCACTACTAGGTATTTACCCAAAGGATACAAACATACAGATTTGAAGGGACACATACCCCCTGATGTTTACAGCAGCATTATCAACAATAGCCAAAGGATGGAGAGAGCCCAAAGGTCCATTGACTGCAGTCAGTATCACATTAGTTCTAACACTATTTTTATAGACTTATCCAAAATTTTCAAATTTTCTACAAGAAAAGTGAACTACTTCTATAATCAGGGGCAAGATGACATTTAAAGCAAGTGGATTTGTTGCCTAGAAAGAAAATTCCACCAGCCAAAACAGAGCCAAGGAGAAACAAAATTAGCTCCGGGAGCACAGTTCAGCATTGTGTGCTATTATCAAAGGATAGATTATCTAGTTGACACTTTATTCTTCAGAAGGGTGAGACCCTGGACAAGAACATTTCAATGAGGGAGTCAGAAGGTGTTTGAGTGATAAACCCAGTGAGAGAGTGGAGGAGTAACAGACAATAAGGCACTGAAAACAGGAGCCCTGTAAATACTGAAGATGCATGCCACTAACTTCCCTATTTAAAGAGACAGAGGATTTTTTATCCTTATGCTCCACAAGTTAACTTTCAATAGACCTCATTTCCTTTCTGGGTCACAAGACTTTTGATGCTCTTAAGCTTCAAGGCCTACTTCTTAAGATTTGCACCACCTAGGAGAGGAGAATTTAGGCAACTCCAATTTAAGTTAGAAGGGAAAAAGAAAACAGAGGTTCAAAGAAATGATGCCTATGGAGAGTTCTAGTTTTTGAACAGGATAGCACAGCCGTTTCCTGACTCTGCTTGGAGATAGCTAGAAAGTCAGGGGAAGAGAGTGAGACAGGGAAAGAGGTCCCTGACTTTTTTATTTCAAGTAGAGCCACTCTGCAGCTTGCATTCTGAGCTGTCTCTTAGGAATTCTTCCAAATCAAGAATTCAGTTAAACACTAACGCTCTGAGCTCAATTATATAGTATGAACCGACCTAGTAAGTAGCTGCCTGTCTCTCCGTCCTCAGGCCTTGCTTCTGTGATCCATTTCCTGAATGCCAGCCTCTGATTCACACTAAGGGGTGCCTTCAAAAAAAATTAATCTGGGGGTACATCACAACAGTAGTGTCAGGAAGGAAATGTGTATGCGCAATTTGGTTAGCACCCAAACCCGCTCCCTCTTCAAAATGTTCAAATAAAATCTGAAGAATGGGGATATCAACTGGAGTTGATATTATGACATCTGTGATACAGACATTCTGCATTGTCTGTAACTCTCTCCCACATGGATCCAAATCCTTCTTCTCCCAGTCCAAAGCTCCACCTCAATAGAATAGACTCAATTTAGCTACAAATTGGGTCCATCCTATTAAGAACCAATCCTTCTTCCCTAGTCAGAGACCCAAGTATTCGTGCTATGATTATTATATATTTTCCATCATTTATCCAGTCCTTTAAAAATACAGACTTTGCCAGGAGAAAAAAAAAATCTTTACGTTAATTATGCCCTAGGATCACCTACCCATACAGTGTACCGAGGCTCCAAATTACCACAGTCCTTTGCAAAAATGTAAGAACAGTTTCCTGGGAAATAATAGTAAATGCCATCAAAAGTTTCAAAGTGGTACTGTCCCCATGTTTTGCAAATCCCATCTCTGCCATGGCCCATGTTTGGCACTGAAAAGAAATAGGATAAGACTTAGTAGAATCAAAGAAATTATGCCCTGTTTCTGGCAAGGTTCAGTGAGATCAGTGAGAAGGGAAAGTGGACATGTACATTTTCTTTTACATTGTTTCTAAATTATAGGAATGAATTATGGACACTCAAGTTAATACACAATATGATTGCCCCAACTCCCAGTGCATGAACACTGATATAGCCAATTACACCTTAAAGTTCTCCTTGACTTATAATTTCTCTCAAGTATCCCTGAAACTTACCAATCTGGCACCGTGTCCCAAGTGCCTGAAATATTTGACAGTCACATGTACCGGTCTTAGAACAGAAAGCTCCGTTAAGGCATTCATGAGGACAAGAACCTGAAGGACAAAAAAGATAAGTTATCTTCTGGCGTGCATCAGTTCTTGTAAACATAATATGTCAAGATTTAGCTTGGACTAACTGTAACCATTATTAATTCAAATAGAACCCTGGGCTTCTTGCCTTGATGAGCTAAAGAATTAAGCCTGTCAAGTCTCTATCTAGTTTATTTCATTATGTGTGCTGTGAAACAAGAAAGACAGGCTTTCACATCTCAAACTACCCTGAGAGCAAAGGTTAGCTTCCTTCAAGCAATTGAAAGGTCAAGTTCCCATGTAAGGAATCCCTGTCCCAGATGATGAGAACCAGAAATGCACAAGCTGCAGAAGATTCCGTTGATGGAGTTTGGCCCCAGCTGCACGTCCAGAGGGTTCCAACTCCAGGAATGAGTGTTGTATTAAAGAATAGTGTCCATCATTAGCTCGAGGAATCAGCCAAAGTATAAAAAAACCCAAAGGGAAACTCTCATTTTTGAAGAGAAGAATTAAACATTTCATTCGAACTATGTGTATTAATTAATCTTCAGGCTCAGTTACAAATAATACATTCTTTCTGACCCATACTTAATTTTAATGGGGTCTAAACCAAAGTCATGGCTGGCCATCACCAAAAATATTCTTTTCGTGGAAAGAAACATTGTCCCAAAAGATTCTGTTGAAAAGAGGAAGCAAGAAACTATGAGTTCCTGAGTGAGTTTTGAAAATGCAAATGAATCACAGTGAAAATTTTTCCTCTAATAAGGAGAGAGGACAAGGAGCACTTGGCAAATTTCAAGCAGGAAGAATTTAAGTAACACATCAAGAGAATAAGAACACATCTCTGAGTCACCATAAAGTAGTACCTCTCTGGAATATGTTAAAGTCCTGGGAGGTAGTTAACTAACTGCGATGATTTAACCACAATTCTGCCCAAGTAGAGAATTAGAAAACCCTATTGTCCTTTAAGATCCATTGAGCTAAAATACCTCTCTACATTTAAAGACCTACAGCTCTCTAAGTACATCTTAACTGAGGAAAAATGAGCTGTTTCAATTTTGATTATCAATACAGGTAAAAACTTACATTTTTCACAAATTTAAATGCAGTTTTTCCCCTTTAAATCTTATCTCAGATCACAATTTTACATTTTTATAATAAATAAATATCTAATAAATAAATAAATATCTAAACACCTAGACAAACACATGTATCTCCTTCAAAAATTTATTTATAGCCCTGTTTATTCTCCTGAAAACAAGTATCAAGCCAAAACTAGCCAAGAATTGCTGTTATTTTAAGTAAAAATGAAAAATTTGAATTAAAGTTTAATCTCTCATCAGCATTCTGCTTAATGAAAATGGGAAATGGGTAAGCAAAAATAAGGATGCTGAGGAATCAAGGAGCCAGTTAATGACTCAGAAAAAACTTGTCTGATACCCAGTGATAGTTCTTCCTGATCACGTAGTTATCAGCCTAATCTAATTGTTCAACGCTGCTTATTTCCAAACGTAATTCAAATTTCTACATGAAGTGAACTTAACTATTACTATTATTACCACCCTGGCTCAGTTTCCTCCTTGCATTAAATGGCAATAGTTAATTCAATATATCCCTCAAAGGGGACTTTTAAGAAAGCCAATACAAAAACGAAGGTGTGACACTGACCTTTTATTTTGCTCTCACCCCAGTTAATAGCTTCATGGAAGAAATATCTTGGAGACGTTGCTTCCAACTTTGAAAGACAGAAATAAGAATTCAAGACAGTTAAATTATTTAATTCAAGCCCCACATGCAAATCAGGAAGTCTAGGAAATTGTTACAGATACAGAAATTATAAAGTGCTGACTCTAATTCATTGGCTTCTGGAGGCAATCTCAATGTGGCTCCCAGAGGAGCCCTTTGTGGTTAGAGGACTTGACCTCAAGGTTTGGTTTTGCCTCTTACCTGACCTTGACGAGTCTTTATCCTCTCTGAGCTCATTCTCCTCCTGCCTTTCTGTCCTCCTTGAAAAAGAACATGTGTGGGGTCTAATCTTTGCATTAACTGACTACTTTGCCTACAGAAGAAGCTCTACTCTGGTATTTCCAAGTACAGACGGGTCTGGAGAAAATGCATGGGGCGGATGGACCAACAGACAGGGACGTCCACGCTGCCTGTGGAGGCATCTGTGAGGATACCATCCACGGAAGCTTCTGCTGCCGCAGTGTGAGTGTGTCCCCTTCAGCCTCCAAAGAACTGACACTTTGAAGTTCATAGAATATTCAAATATATCTTTTTATAGACTCCCCACATCTTTAGGGTAATGGTTAAGAGTATGAATTATGGAATCGGACAGACCTGGATGAGAGTCCTGATTCTTCCAGTCCATACTCTTAGGCAAGTTTCCTAACCTCTTTTTTTTTTGTTTGTTTTTGTTTCCTAACCTCTTAAACAATAACAACAACAAAATTTCCTAACCTTAGTGCCTTCTTTCTCTTGTCTGCAAAATGGGAATGATGGTATCTACTTAATCGTGCAGTTATGAAAATAAATTAAAATGATGTATGTAAAAATTCCAGCATAGTGCCTCACACATAAGAATTAGCAATAAAGAGATTTATATTAATCTAAGCAACCCTGATAAACCTTAAGATTTCTGGAGGTCAATATATATATTTCTGGAGGCAAATAATTGTGGATTACTAAACCTAATCAATTAAGGATTTTGATTCAAACTCAGTGACTATTTCGGGTATGGTCTGAAGCAATGTCCTTTCAAATAGCATTTCTATGTTTGTCAGAAGAACACACACTCCCAAAATCTGCCACATAATTGCAAATTGAGTACCAGGTGTTGTTAGAAAAACTGGAAAGGGTGAAGGACAAGAAGAAAGGGGTGATAGGGAATGTGACTTCAGGTACAAAGTCCTACCTCAATGGATCCTGGTCTCCTTCCCACACACAGAGTTTTATTTTGGCATTTTCCAGTGAAGCACTTTTTCTTTTAATAGCCAAAGCTGCCCCATGTCACAGAAGAGGACTCCCACACTCTCTCTCAACTTCAACACTCCTTTCTAAACTCCTTGCTCAACACTATGCCTCCAGGTTCACTGTTTCCTGTTCTCATTCCTCCCAGGTTTCATCCTCACTGCTCGATCTCCCCTTTCTGCCTCCGCCTCTGTCTTCAAAGTAAGTTAAACTCACAACAGCCTCTGACTTTGATTCCCCCAAAACAGCAAATCTTATCCTGTCTGTAGCCATCTTATTTCCAACTGCCTATCTCTAGCACAGCCACCAATATTCCTGGGCACCAAAATCTGACTTCAGCTCCAGCGAATTATCTGTGATGCTCATTAAAATTGTATAGAGGCTTCAACTCTGCTTCATACAGGCTTATAACCTTGAACAAATTATTTAACCTGCATAACCTCAGTTTCCCAATCTATAAAATGGAATAAAAGTAGAATTGTATTCAGTGAAATGGGGTAAGTAAAGCCCCAAGAGTAGAGCCAGGCACAAGGGTTGTAAATATGTTACCTATTTTTATTATTGGGCAAAAACTGAATACATCAGACAAGAATAGACCAAGGCTAGAATATATAAATTTTTTGGTTCCATATCCTCTCACCCAACTCAGGCTACACCTCCACAGAAATGACAAGTACTCAACACACCAGCCTTCTGGCCACAGAAGCATCCTAGTTACCTCAGCATCCTAATGACCATATGTTCTGTGCATCATTCCACATTTCACCAATGCTAAGACAAGGCCCATACATAGCTTTTACTTTTTTAACCAACCTGAACTCAGAACGGCATCTTACATTTATAATCGGGAGCACTTTTATTTTTGAGTCCTATAAATAATGGCAAATAATTGATGGCATCTTAGATTCAATGAACAAGTTACACAGAAATGACTTCTTTACCTGCCTACCTTCATGAGGTATTAAGTATCTAGACAATAAGCACCACTATTCATTTTACGTCTCTAGCATGGTCTCTTGAATGTCACCAACAAATACCAACTGAACTGAATTTAGGCATTATTCAAATAGGAATGATCTGCCTGCCAAGCCTGTTTAGAACCATGACTATAAAAGATTCTGTTGAATCTCCCTCTACATCCTCTCAGCCCACCTGCATCTGGGTTTCTGTGCACATCAAGACCCTTCAACTTCACGTACTGGCTTCTTTCTGTCTCTGCCTCAGTGCAGAATCCAAGCAGGAGAAACCACAGAAAATGATTTCGTGGGGCTAGAAGGCCCCCCCAGAGGTGACCCTCAACCAATGAAAGACAAGAATCAGTAGATAAGTACCCCAACTTCCCCCCATCCCTTGGAGAAACAGTTCTACAACTCATTCTACATGACTCCTCAGGGGGCCCCCACCAAGCCTGAGCCCCAGAAGCCCTTCCTTAACATACTCTATAAGATTCACTCCCCTCCTGATCTCACTTTTCTCTCTTCCCCCCTTGTGCACTTCCCCCATATAAATTGGCTGCACCTAAGTCTGTCTCAGCACCTGCTTTCAGGAGACAAATTTTGAAATGTAACACAAATGCAAAAGAATTCCAGGCAGCGGGTGCATACATTCACATAACCAATAAAAGATGACAGCCAATTCTTCCTCCTTGCTGATAATATCTCCACAGGATGGTGAGAAGCACAGAGAAACCGTCTTTAGATGAGAAATCACTGTGGCACACAAATACACCACTGACAGGAGTCCGTGTCTCCCCTTTCCTGGCTCATTGTTCATCTCATTGCCAACATATTTCTGAATCCTTACTTGCATAGATAATCTACCCATCAATGCTCCATATTCCTAGAGCATCAGCTGTGAGTCAGTGGACAAGAAATGCCTTACGACAGATGAAATTTCAATCCTAAACAGTGCAACACGTGATTATGACCTCACTGTCCTTCTTTTTCAGCGTTTCTTCTTCTTCTTTTTTTTTAATGGGTTACTTCTTTTTTTTTTAAGATTTTTATTTATTTATTGAGAGAGAGAATGATAGAGAAACAGCATGAGAGGGGGGAGAGTCAGAGGGAGAAGCAGACTCCCCACTAAGCAGGGAGCCCGATGCGGGACTCGATACTGGGACTCCAGGATCATGACCTAAGCCGAAGGCAGTCGCTTAAACAACTGAGCCACCCAGGTGCCCTCAGCGTTTCTTCTTTTAAAACCTGTTCAGATGTTACATAATGTTGATGCATGTTCTCTCGCTGCAGGACATAGAAAAGCGGGTATAGATGGCTGCTCTTCATTCTCTCTAAAAGCGAAGTCAGGACAAGGTAAGTGTGTTCCTCACTTACTAACCAAAGGTAACTCCTTTGGGGTAAATTAGACACACTCTAGAAATATCTAAATGGACAACAGTGTAACCCCATCCAGAGGTCACTTTATGTGACAACTTTGGGGTGTATTTCACAGATTTTTGACACTGGTGGGTTCATCAAAATGCAGTTTTTTCAAAATTGGATTTTCTAATGAATCATGCTGATGTCTTTTTGTGGTTAACATGGTCAACTGACAAACATAGTTAAATTTCTCAGAGAAAAGCCATTTTAACCACTTCACATGATACATAAGTACTTAAGTACACAAAACACTCTTTTTAAGAAAAAAAAAAGTGTTTCCATTCCAATCTTTTGTCCGTTTAAGTACCAAAAAAAAAAGTTTTCTATTTTGAATAAGAATAAATTAGTTCTGTCCTCTAAATTGTCAAATCCATCTTCAGTTCTCTTTAACACCATAAAAATATAAAAATTCAGGCATTTACCAGAAAATACTAGCAGAATTGATTGCAATTCAGAATTTGACAAAGGCCTCCTTGAATACATAAGCCGTTTGCTATATAAATACCCAAATCACATTACTTTCCCATACATGCCTTTAAGTTAGGATGCTCTATTTTCCCAACTATCTTTTACAGAGAAATACTTTTTTTAACCCACCTCTTTGGACATTCCAATCAGAGTTTAAAAAATATTGCAATTATGTTATCCAACATCCCTTATATAAAGGGGACCTGGGCAAAAGGGCCTTCTCAGATTCAGTGCTACACGTCTTTCCAAAAATAAAGGTTACCTCTCCAGAAGTGTCTGTCATTGCGATTTGTCAGACACTATGAAGCTGTCTGTCAGGACACCAGGTCACCTCTGATGCCCTTTTGCAACATGTATACCTTTCTCTGCCCCTGCTTACTTGTGTTTGTTCGACTGTCATTGCTCTGATCGCACGCTTCATTTTTAAACCAATTAAAAATTTCTGGCAAGTAGATGAGATTGTATCTCCCACACATGCTGTGAGCCTATCGGTAGGTAACTGAGGTGAACAGCAAAAAAACACTTGAGCGAACAAGTCAATGTGAACTAAGCATGAATTTGAGGGTTGCAGAAAAGCAGTAGAGAAGTTACTCTGCCTCTTCTCTGTCCTGTCTTGTTTTTAGCATTTTATTCCCCTTCACAAAGGTCTCATTGTTGAAGTGACAGCAGAGTCCCAAAGCAGAGTGGATTATTTCTCTGCCCCTCTCCATCGGATGCATAACCTACCTGTGCTGCTAAAAGAGCTCTTTTCTGTCGATTTTCATTAAACCCGTTTCTGGAAGAAAACAAAAAGAACTTGTATAGTCAAAGGCCCCTAGGCAACCTGAACAAGCCTTTCCCAGGAGAGAGCTGATGTTTTCCTCCTGATTTCCATCCCTTTATCAAAGAGGTCTTTCTTGGTTTAACATTTAAAAGGTCCCCCTCCCCTCTTGGTGGTGGTGCTGTCTCATTTTACAAAATTCAAGAGTGTCCCCGGATCTCTCCAATGTCTGATGTGAACTGAATTTTAGGAAGGAATTTCAAGATCGAGAAATAAACAAAATCATGTAATATTGTGGCAGCGACACACACGATATTTTCTCCACATGACTTCATAAAACTGGTGAGGTAAGTATTCGCCAAGAGCACATTCACTTTTTCCAAACATAATACTTCTCTCCCTTTCTGTGTCATAAAGCACAGATTAATGTTAATGTGAATAAGCACATCAAATTGTGACCTATCAAAATCAAATGATGAATAGAATTCTGCTTTTCATTAAGCAGATCGGTTTAGTCCGAAAATGATTTTCATTAATTAGTGCTAGAACAATTTTATTGTTTTTATCATTAAATATTGCTTTATTCTATGTTAAGATATAGCACATTTAAAATCAACAATGTATGTTAATAATAACAGCATAAAAGGGGAAATTACCCAACATAACCTCTTTATAAATCACTGAAGTGAAAGTAATATTTCCTTAGTATCTATAGTCATTGGACACCTCTAAGAACTCATCTTATAATTAAAATGAAAAGAAAGAATTTTCTTCATAAATAGGGAAATGAACGGCTGATAATTTTTAATTTGTGGAACTGTTTTTAAAGAACACATCTCATGCCCTTACTTTGTAAAATATCTAATTAATTTTTTTCAAAAGCAGATACATTTATCTGCTGAGCTATGCTCGTTCCCATTAACCTTATGTTTTAGAGGACAGAAAGAACAAGAAATACTCACTTTGATACTTTCGTCAAGATGGATGATGCACAAATATATCCTGCCAGAGATAAATATACACAGATAAGAATGGGAAAAAAATTTTCCAAATATCTTGGTCCCATGTTCTGGTTATTAAACAGATCATTTTAACCTAAATTCTAAAACTTAGACTGAGTTTTGCTGTGAGTTAGTTTGCATTTTCTAGTGGATTTTGAGCTGCCAATTCCCTGTGAGACATTAGTGGGACTGTTAATCTGGATAGAAGGAACAGCATACGTAGATTCACAGAGACATAATACAGTGGAAGGATTAGAGTCAGAGATCCAAGTTTTAGTCTTGGTCCTACCACTTAGTAAATGCCAAGCTTAAGCAAGCTAGCAAACACATCAAAAAAAATGATGGTATTGGACAAGTGCATCTTGAAAGTCCCCTCCATCATTGAGAGCATTTTCTCCTTGGAATTTCAATCACTACAAGGATTGGAAGATAGGGTCCATGACCTCGCTAGTCTTACATTTCAGTAATTTCTCCCACTTCCCCTACAAGCTCCAAAATATACAGCTCTTTTCAGGGATTAAAATCTACCAAGTAAATGTAAGTAAATGCTTTCCTCATGAGAATATTTTATAAACTAACTTAGAAATAGAATTGCCATAAAAATAACTGAAAATAATTCGTGGCCCTAAATGATAAAGTCCTTCTTACAAACAACTTTTTACCATTCTTTGGGTTGATGACATGAAGAAAGTTTAAGTACTCAATTTCTCTTAATTTATTATAAAATTCAAATGTTTAAGTTATACAGAAAACTATTTTAAATCATCTTTTAGAAAAGAAAAAATTAGAATCAGAATTTCCTCCAGTATAGTTGCCTATCATGATAAAAGCCTAATTTTAATATTTGAAGAAAAGACTCAAAAAATTAAAACCAAAGTCCCAAATTATCTACATTACTAAGAATTTTCAAAAAGGTGGTCTGGGTGTCATTTGGTATATATCCATTCTAATGACTCCAAAGTGCTGTTCCTATCAGTTGCAGGAGAGACTAAAGCACAATAAAATAAGGTAAAAATTTCATATAAGTTCTTACCTTGTAATGAAAACAGTATATGAAGCAAGAATAGACTCCAAGGTTTCATTAAATTGAATTTCCTCACAATGTTCATTTCAGTGGAGCCTTTCTCCTGAAATGCAACCAAATTGTTGGTCTTTACTATGATGGCATCTTAGAAGTATGCGTATGTGTAGAGTGCTCAAATTCTTATAAATATAACTTTGTAATAAAGTAATTCAAAAAGAAATTCCAGTCTTTCTAACTACATACAGCATCTGAAGCTTCAGAGCTTGCTGGCAAGCCTTTGGCTGAGTGTCTCATTAGTGATGCATGGCCGCTGCTTACCTAAGCCCGTATTAGTTACACCCTACCCCACTCCTGCACATC
Organism: Neomonachus schauinslandi; assembly: GCF_002201575.2. NCBI lineage: Eukaryota > Metazoa > Chordata > Mammalia > Carnivora > Phocidae > Neomonachus > Neomonachus schauinslandi. The sequence goes on from NC_058407.1 coordinate 38,356,745, forward strand.
ACACACCTTTTTAGGCTATATTAGCCCTTTACAACTTCTAGAGACAGCAGCACCAAAAATACAAAAAGCCTGTTGTTATCTCCTGATGTCTCAGAGGATAACCTTTATGCCTAATTGTTGGTCTATTATCTGTGTTTTATTTTAAAATAATTACCTGTCCTTTGAAAAAAAGGTGAAATAAAATCCTATCAATCATTTTTCGAACGTCTAGGTGTTCTCGTAACTTTTTCTTTAGAAATTAAAAGTAAACTAAAATTATGTGCATATATTTTCAACTCAAGTCCCATTACAATGTAGTTTAAGTTGACATATTCCTGTGCCCACACATCGTCCTGTTAAACATTCTGGCACACAAGTAGAAAATAACACAAGAAGACGATATTCTAATATCTGACTTTACAAAGAAATTAAAGTAACTCACACAGCCCTGAAGACCCTCCCTTCACACCCCATTTTTCCATCTACTATGATGGGTACCTAATGAGACAACAAAGGAAGACTTCTTATTCCAGCAGGAAGCATACTCTTCTCTGGAAGTGATGGACTGACTACCTAGATGGGAATCACAGAACAGCTCTAATATTTCATAATGAACCTTACAGAGATGATCTGAGCCCCATAAATGAGTGAAAGCCATGCTTATACAAGGGGAGCACATTCCCTATAGCGGATTCCATCCATTACCTGCACTATTATAACGCTCGTTTACCGGATGGGGACACAGTAGTAAAGAATGTCTAATACACGGGAAATACCTTTGAGACAGAAAAGCACAGCAGTTAGTTCTTAATATCTTATTGTACTCAGACACCTCTTCTGCAAAGAATTTTCATTCTCCTGTGAAGTAGCCTTGATATCCTATTATACAGCTTGCCTAATATCTATTACATAAACAGTTCCTTGCCTGTGTCCCAAATTCAATGATCTTTCACTCTTGTTCTAAATGATCTTAACTCATTTCCACTGCCTACACGATTGCTAATTTCATGAGCGAAAAGAAGATGTTTGCCTATAAGTTCATGTTTTTAGCATGAAAACACATTATAATTCATTAAAATTGTAAGTAGCTATGTATGCACCTATCTATACAGACACATACACACACTTGCACATCTCATTTTAAAATTTGATGGATAGGTTTAAATAATTGAAGTATAGTATATGTTTAATAAATATTTATTGGAAGTTTATTCATTACTCTTAAACTAATTAGACAGTGAATTAATATAATTCTAAACAGATAGGCTTAGTTATTTATGGTTACACCCTAAATATCGGTCCAAAAATATGTATCTACTCAACCACAATAAAAACTATAAAATATTCTAGATACATAAGATGTGAATACAGAATAAATTAAAGAGTTAAGCTTGAAATTTGTTTAGAGAACAATAATTTTCCTCCAAAGAAATTTTACTTTTTTCCTCCAAAGAAATTTCTAAATTAAGAGAGCAATTTTGCTTATGCAGAATGCTTATTGACTCTTTCTGGAAAGGGTAGAAATTGTCCATAACACATATACATTATTCAGTACCTTCTTCAATTTACAGTAGTTTTTCTCGGCTTCATTGTTTCCTGTATAAGTCATTCTAAAATATGAAGAATCTATAAATCATAAATTGTACTTTAGGATTTTTTCCCCAGTCTATTTAACTGTTTGACTTTTTTCTTTGAACTTAAAATTTTTCACAAGTGACACACATGTGGGAAAATCCCAAATGGAAACCAAAGTTAAATTTCATGATTCAAAAAAAAATAAACATTCCTATAATACTCATAGTTTTTTCTAAACATTACCAGAACTTGATGAGAAAAGGTTAGTAAACAGAAATATAAAGCCATGTAAAAAGTATTTATTTCTAATGTGAACTTTGATATTCTCTGTACTTAATTCAAATGTACTAACTCTGAGCTTCTCATCTCAAAATTCATATAGTATCTTTAAACTCTTGATTCAAAACATCACAGCTATTTTCGCTGGTTTAAGTTGGAAATTCCAGGGCTCTATTGTCTGGCATTTTTACTACTTTTTTTTTCTGTTTTGAACTATTTGCATTTAAAAACTATAAATTGTTTTTTCTGCTGAAGAAAATAATAGAAATTATAACAGAAATTTTCAGGGTGACCATTGTTCTATAGATAGAGGTTTAGTGCAGGCTTTTTTTCTCTTTCTCCTCCTTCCGGGCTTACAGTCGGTAGGAGATTAGTAAAGGACAGGGAACAGCAACAAAGAAAACAATGACAAATCCCAATGTCTTTTTCAACTAACTACATTATGAACTCATTACACTAAATGGTAGGTACCATGAAAATAGGCAAAATAGACTTCCGTGAATAGCTACAATAGAACCGAGAGTTTAGATAAAAGATTAGACCCAGAACCACAACAAAGGAATTTATGACTGTTGCTACACGTCGTTATTACTGTCAAAATTTAGTTGACAGCTTTTATATTTCATTCTACTGTGACAAAGGAACTTTGGCAAAAAGTGAGTCAGCTATCAGCTTGTGAAGAGATATTATGTTCTTAAGAAGTCTGAGGTGACTACCTAATGCATGGAATAAACAGTTCCCTTTCTGCTACACAATCACTGCAATTTCCCCACATGGAATATGATCTTTAGAAAGTTGACACCTGACAGCCTATTGGCCTCAACGTGCCACATTAAAAGCAACTGGCAAAAATGGGAAAACATTGGCCTTCTACATTAATTTAAAAAAATGGGGGTGTATTTTTAATGAAGTTCATTATCTTTGGTCAAAATGAATGTCTTTGGTGATTTATATAGCACTCATTTTTCGTTCATTGAGACCAAATCTAAAGGAGATAACATTCGATTCCTACCATATCACATTCTACTAGTGAAATGTAATTATTCTTCACGTGTTTTACCAAAACTAGCACATTTCAGATTCAGTGATGTTGTCCGGAATTTGTTATCATTGAGCTAACAAAAAGAATCCTATATCTTTGACATGATTCTAACCACTCTGAATTTAACTGCCTTATTATGAGACAGTTTTGCAATATTCTATTTATGCTTTCAGGAGGTATGTTGCTTGGCAATTTGTGGGATGTTTCATATCATTTAATTTACAAATGGCATTTATCTTAGCTTTTCTGGATAAAAGACATGATTATGTGTCATCAGGGATATCTATGTTGGTCATGATTTCAATCTAAAGCCCACTCCCGGAAGTTAATGTGTTATATTTTATAGGGACATTCGTTTTTCAAGTTGCTATGGTACCATTGATTTGCAATACTAACTGATATCTTGAAAGAAGTAATGTTCCTACAACTAATATTTCTTCTTGTCAACATTTTAATATCATTTTAAGATATACCAGTATTTCCTGCAGTTCTCTTCATTCTCTAAACTACTGTAGCACTATGCATTTATACTTCATAGTGTAATATATAATGCTCTCTATATAATAATATAAATTAAATTTGTCTCCCATGTTTTCAATTTCATTTTACATCTTCAATCATTTTAGATGTTCTTATTTTAAAGTTGCTGAGGGATAATATTATTTGAATTTCTCAGGAGGAGGAGGGATATAATCCTGTTGTTTATTGTGTTTTCTTCTCACATTTAGGGTGAATTACCTCATGGGTTTTGTGATTTTGAATTTTATGTTGACATCTGTAGGGTGTTTTCTGTGGGAATCTTTTACTCCAGAGCTGAGAATATGCCCCACTAGAAAAGATTGCTTCTGTCAGTTGCTCCAAGAAATTTCAGTTGAGCTCAGTTTGAGGATTCTCAGACTACAAAATATAAATTCAAATCCCAAACCCAGAGTAATGGAAGGCCAAAGTCTAGTTTCTGCTTTGTTTTTGGCCTCTGGTAATATCCCTTACATTCTTGTGAACTTATCCAACCACTTAAATGGATGTCTCTTTTATTTTATTCAGCATATTTAAGTATTTCATAGCTGGCAAATGTTTAAATCATTTAATCTGCCATATTGCCAAAAACAGAACCACCAACTATTAAAAATCATATGATCTTATTTTCTAAGTTACTAATTTATATATTTGCAACTTACTTTTCCAGCTGAACTACAAACATGTAATATGGAGCCATCTACAATTCATAGGTAAATACTTATCTAATTTAACTCTACTAATTTTAAGCAAGTTACTCCAAACACAAATATAAATTTATAAAGAAAGTATGTCAAAGCATGTCATATTTGGATCAAATTATTTAAAATATAAAAGAAAACCCATCACATATCTAAACGTCATGGGTTTTTACATCAAGATTCCAGCTTGAACTCCTGACAACCTGATTTGTGGTAACAGCCACTGCAACAGCTCCTGGAGAGTCAAACATCAGCTTATTGTCTGCCACCCTCCCTAAAGTGGCGAGTTTGGTACAGAAAAACTGCCTTTGGAGACATAGCATCACTGTGGTTTTCAGCAGAGCACAGATCAGTATGAAAACATAACTTAGAAGAAACCAAGCCCTTGACTGTGATTTGAGAGCCACAGAAAGTTTGGAAAATCTCAAAAAGAAATGTTTCCCCTTTATTTTGACATGCCTTCTTCCCTGGCTCCCAGCCTGAATTAGAATCTTACTGAGTTACATGCAAAATTGTTATCATTATCTCCCGAAAGCTGCAGTAAAAACAAACTCGTTCCCTTGGAAGGTTTTCTTTAGCCTTCTCTTCTAACAAGATAAGTTTATCAACTTTACCTTAGCATACAGTGATGGTTCTCAAACTTTCGTGGGTGCAAAAATCACCTAGGGAGTGCATTAGAAGCACAGATTTCCAAACCCACCTCCACTGCATCCCATAAGTTTTCTGATCCATGAGTCTAAGTGGATTAGACATCTGTATTGTAATAGAGAATCTCGCTTCAGGGAAATTAAATACCAGACTAGTTCACTGTAGTGGGAGAAAGAAATGCAAGTGAATTACAAATATGGGAGCACTGACAGATCCCATTGGAGGGGAAATATGTAGAGAATAGAAAAATTAAGTGGAGGTTGGAGGCCAGCCTCACTACCCTCTAGTGAAAATAAAGTAGGTTTCTTTGGGAAAATTAAGTAGGTATGTTATATAATTTGCCTACTCTTTCCACACTCCTTATGCAAAAAAAAAAAAAAAAAAAAAAAAAAACCTCCTCCCAAAGGCAACACATCTTGAGTCTCACCATGATAGTTGGGATAAATGGCTCCCCAAAGACATCCATGTCCTAATTCCCAGAACCTGTAAATTTTGCTTTATATGGCAAAAGAGACTTATAGCTACAATTAAGTTAATGATTCCTTTAACTTAAATCCTCATGGGTTCAATGTAATCACAAGAATCCTTACCAGTGAAAGAGAGAGTCAAAAGAATCAGAGTGAAAGAGAGATTCAAAGATGGAAGAACAGCCACATCCAAAGATTTCAGAGAGCTTCCAGAAGCTCAAAGATGCAATGGAATGGATTTTCCCCAGAGCCTGCAGGAAAAATTCAGTCCTGCCAATGTCTTGATTTTAACCCAGTGAAACTCATTTCAGACTTTTGATCTCCAGAATTAAAAGACAATAAATTTCTGTTTTAAGCCACTAAATTTGTGGTAATTTGTTAAAGCAACAATAGGAACCTAACACACATTCTCTTGCCACCAGGGATAGGCACCTGACATTAAGCAAAATAATGTATAGCTGTCCTACAACTGATCCAATTCTCTTTCTTAGGTATTGAAATATAAATCAGAGACATAAAAGTCCCATGTAGTCATAAGGTTGTGGGCCTTGGAGTTTTGTGGTCACAAGAATTAGAGGGCAGCTCTTTTTCAGTCATGTGCATTCTGTTAAATAGGCAAAGAAAGTTTTGAGAAGTAGGGGAAGTAGGAGAAAGGAAGTAGGAAAGAGCAGTGGGAGAACAGAGCAGGTGTTTAGAGGGAAGCAAAGAAATATGTGATGGAGAAGATGCTTCACCACATTTGGGTTTCTATGACTACATCTATCCAATAACTTTCTTTTTGATTGAGTTAATTTGGTTACAATTTCATTCCCTGACATGCAGGGATCCATGACTGATATAGAAGGACTGAGAAAAAGGAGGATAACTGTGATGGTTGTGATTTTATGTGTCAACCTGACAGGGCCACAAGGTGCCCAGATAGTTGGTTAATATTATTCTGAGTGTGTTGGTGATAGTGTTCCTGAATGAAGTTAACATTTGAATTGGTAGATTGAGTGAAGCAGATTGCCCTTCCCAATGTTGGTAGGTCTCACCAATCCACTGAAGGACAGAAAAGAACAAAAAAAATGGGTAAGGAAGAATTCCCTGTCTCTGCCTGACCGTCTTGGAGCTGGGACATTGGTCTTCTCCTGCCTTCAGACTCAGACTCAGGTTCAGACAAGAACCATACTACAGGTTCTCCTGGGTCTCTAGCTTGCTGACTGCAGATCTTGGGACAATGGCTTTCTCCTAAGGGATACTATAAATCAGATGGCATTTACTATTCCAAGGTCCCCAAATAATCTACTTAGACCTAAGAAAAACTGGATAACTGTGATGTATTTATATATATATATATATATAAATATATATATAATTATAAAGTTAAGTTTTCCCAGGGAAACCTTCTTGAAAGGTATTAGATAAGAGGGGATATGAAAGTTGTGAGTGAGAACCCCAAGAGAAACAGAAATGAGGCATTGTGGAAATAGTCCTATTACTACCAAGCATTTTGTTGAGTCACTCTTCTGTGAGTGAGTTTGCTCACTCTTCTGCTGTCCAAGAGCCAGATCGAGGAGAACGTGTAAATTAGACTTCTATTATAGTATTCCACTGATGGGATTCAGGGAGACTTCAATGACCGGGAAGTTGTGACAAGATTGGAAATTTAGGAGACATTTTTTGGCACTGAGGGTCTTAGGGATGAAGACTTTCATCTAAGAATTCTATGGTAGTATGTGGACGATAGCAGGCAGGAACACTGTTGGATAGGTTAGATTAGAGGTCCCAGTTTCTTATTCATATTCTCCTTGTTATAGAATTCCATGTTTTCCCTTTTTCAATGTGCTTTTGCAATACCTCCCTCTGAAGTAGAAAAAGTATATTTTTCCTCCCTATTAATGTTTAAATGGTCACGTGACTTTCTCTGACCAAAGTAATGTTAGCAGACACAACTTAAGCAACAATTTTAAATGTGCATCAGAGTTTTGGATTGTTCTCTTGCACTTCTGCTATCTACCAGAAGAAGAATATGTCCTGGGTAGCTGCTAGTCCAAGGACAATGAGGAAACGTGGATTACAACCTAATACCTCCCCTCAAAGAGCTGGGTCCCATGGCTAGAAATTAATGTGTGTTATGCCATTGAGATTTGGTGTTGTAAGTTATATGAAACGTTATTGTAGCATCAATCTGGCTTGTTTAGGAGAGTCAGGAAGCAGAGGTGCCTGGGTGGCTCAGTTGGTTAAACGTTTGCCTCCAGCTCAGGTCATGATCCTGGGGTCATGGGATCGAGCCCCATCTGTGGCTTCCTCTTCATCATTGCTCTCAGCACAGTGTATTACATGTTATTTCTTTATGGTCTGTCTCACCTGCCGTGGATTTTTGAGGGCATGGGACTCATCTTAATCTCTTCCTTTTCTCATTGTCAAAAAATATTCATTAGTTGAATAAATTAATGTGTTCCTCTGCTATAAGACCCTTGTGGGAGTAGAGTTTTCATAGCCTCTTCTTTTTTGCTATTTTAATGCACAGCTTCAACCAGTGGACCAGATTAACTCCTCCAGGCAGATAAATCCATGCAATGCTTCCACAGGTCAAGCTAACATATTTGAGTTTATAAAGTTAGTGAACTGAGGGTTGAAGGACACTTGGATGAGGACTCTCAGTCATTGACAAATATCTGTTCCTTTGAATTCTGAATTAAGATCACAATTACAACAGTTTTGAAGATGAAAAAGAAGGGAGACTATACAGAGCAATGGATAAATCACAGGACTTATTTTCGTGGAGAAAAGCAAACCATTAAATATCTCCTCCCTACCTTTCCTTGTTTCCCAAGAGCTACATTTATTTGTGGAAACATAAACCTAAAGCAGAGCACTAGTTTGCCTCTCAGGAAATTGCACTCCTGCTCTCAACTACTATTTGGCATTTATTATTTAACTAATTTATATTGCTATTTATCTTTTGTGAGTATGTCTATCACTTCTACTAGATTAATAGGTGATTGAGAGCTGTAAGCCTGACTTATACATCTTTGTATGTCCCCACAGGCCCCCATGCAGTGTTTGATATAAACTAATGCTTAATAAATTTCATTAGTGGTGACAACAATAGTGATGTTTATGATGATCTCCCTCTCCTGATATGTTCATAGAGCTTGGTGGGCAGGATTGGAGGGTGGGATGGTGTGGGATGGGAAATAAAGCTAGAAAGGGATGCAAAGTCCAGATCATGGAAAGCCTTCTATTCTATGCTAAATACAATGGACTTGCTCCTGGAGGAAAAGGAGATCTGTTAGAAATTCCAGTGGCCATTTTTTTTAAAAAGCTGTTGGACAGCAGTATGCTCCATGAAGTTGAATTCAACATTTCAGAATCCACTAGCTGGCTTACTTCTTTGAATTTAATTGCTTTCATCTTCACACAAATATCTCATGAAAAAAACTCTACTTTTCATATAGATGATAAGACAGAAACCCTTTAAAGCAGACAGAAGGGAAAAAATAAGAGTAAAAATTATAAATAGTTATTCATATAAGTTTTAAGACACTAAGGGTAAAACACTGTATTAGATGGTATGAAGATTAAAATATAAAGATAAAACATATACAAATAATCTCTTAAGCTAATTTAGTGGGCACTCTAAGTCTAGGCAGAGGGAATAGAGAAATGTATATGATAGCCTCCTTCCTCAAAGATTATAAGCCAGTGAGGTCAACAACATTAAAAATAATTACTAAATTAAGTATTTAATTATAACTGTGGTGTGTGTCCTTAAGGAGAGTACAAGATGCCCTGAGAGAGTCTTGCAGGAAAGAGGAGGGTCAGGAGGAACTTCTAAGAGAGGCTTACTTTGAAACTGAGAACTGGAACTAGCAGGAGAGAACCAAGATTTTACCAAACAGAGAAAACAGCTTATTCAGATGCCTTAAGAAGGAAGGAGCTTGGTAGGTTTGAAGAAATAAAGGTTTAGTACAGCTGGAACAGAGTGAGCTAGGGAGGGAAAGGGGCAAGGCTGGGAGGCGGGAGCAGCAAAAGGAGGTCATTCAAATGCTTTGGGCCATTGTCAGAATTTTGGACTTTACCCCAAGAAATATAAAAGCTAGTGGAAAGTTTGAAGCAAAGGAGTAGGATAAACAGGATTTTATATGTTTGTGGCTATACATATTATATATACATGCACACATATGTAAATATATATTAATATATACACACATATGTACTTTTACATATATAGACATGCATATTACAGATCATATATATTCACCTATTTGTTTATTTTAAGATTACTCTCTATCCAAGGAGATCAAAAGTAAATGCAGAAAAACAGCCAGAGAGACCACGGTTAAGAGACAATAGTAATTTAGACTAGGATGGAAAATGTGGGAGTTGTGAAAAGAAACTAATTCAAGAAATATTTGGAAATAGAGTCACAGAATCTCCTAGTTCACCAAACATGGTGCATGAGAAGAAACTAGATGTAAAGGATGATGTCATCTGGCATGATTAATTGAGGGGTTGGTGATGTCACTTACTGAGATAGGAAACCCTGGAGAAAGAGCAGGTTTGAATAGATGTGAAGTCCGTGGAGAACTGTTTTGTTCCTTTATTTACAGAGATCCAGAGATCCAGAGATCTAAAAGCTGATAGGAAGGATATCACAGAGAAGTAGTTACTGAAGATACAGACATAAGAGGCTGCTCAAAATAGACCAGCTCTTGACCAGTAGGAGAGCCTTCTCTCAAGAAGCTAACAACTCAGAGGGCCAGAGAAATTAAGTACATGTAATGGGGATAATGTTGCAAGTATAATTAACATGTTTTTCTCTTTTGCAATTTCATGAGTACGACCTTCTCCGAAGTTAGAATGAGGCATGCATCTGCCTTGGGGATTCCAACTAGTTCATCCAGGAAACAAAGAAGAGAAAAGGAGAATGTAATATTCAGCTTCAAACATACAAAAATGGGATTTTTTTTTGTCTTCAGAAAGGCAATAAATTTAAAAGCCAGGCTTTTCCAAGAAGTAAGGAGATTTTCTAGATTATTCATTCCCTCTCTTATATATTAAGAGGCAAGACTGAGGGACTGGATCTTGGAGTTTTACGTGTTCCCAGTAAGGTAAGAGGACAAAGGAGTTAAAGCTCATCCATCACCCATAGCCAGACGGAATGTAGAAGGAAAAGAATCAGTTGTAGGAAAGGCTGATTTGTAGGCTCCACAAAGGGCATGCTGAAGGTAGAAATGATTATGGAGAAGCAAAGGGAAGACCTGAGTTCAGCCCTCCTGGGCAGCCCTCAGATGCCACTTGACAGATGCGACCACGTGCCTCCACGGGAATGCTGTGGAAGGATGGTGAGAGTCTGACTTGAGAGTTAGCAAGAGGGCTGCTCTCTTAACAAAGAAGCACCTTGGTAGCAGAAGTCTGCAAGTTGGACTTTGTGGCCTGGGATTCATAGGCAGACTTCAGGGGGTCCCCTAAAGCCACTGAGAGCTGAAGTTGGAATCATCAGGGAAAGTAACCAGAAGAATAAAGCGGAAGTTACAGCAGTTACCATCAGCAGTTGCAAATATCAGCAGGACACTAGGGGTAAGACCCTGTGCACAGCAGGAGTGGCCAGCCACAGGAGAAGCCCAGACCAGCCACTCTCTGCCCAGACCGGCACTCCTCCAGAGAACACTACATGGACCTAAGAGCCAGTCTCCCAAAGACAGACAAGGACACACCTAGATGCCAGTGGGGGAAGGCACTGGCATTCTGAAGGACATCTACCTAGGTCATCCAAATAGAGCAGTGGATGGTGGTCATAAGGTCAGCTACAGAAAAGAAAATAAAGAACCTAATTGTCCGTTGCATATATGAGTGTAGTGTTAGTAAACAGGAGGCCCCACCACATTTATAAAAAAACAATAGGGGCACCTGGGTGGCTCAGTTGGTTAAGTGTCTCTGCCTTGGGCTCAGGTCATGATCCCGGGGTCCTGGAATCGAGCCCCCTATCAGGCTCCCTGATCAGCGGGGAGCCTCCTTCTCCCCTCTCCTGCTCCCCCTGCTCTTCGCTCTCTCAAATAAATAAATAAAATCTTAAAAAAAAAAAAAACCATAATAGGATTACATCAACAATGAGAGATGCTCCTTAAGATGTGAAGCTAAAAAGCTCTAACATCCTAAAAGAGAGAACTGAGGCAATGCCGGGGACAAGTGCATTTGCTACATGCTGTGAAAGACCGGAAGGGAGAAAGTAAGCAAGAAGTAAGGAGAGAGGGGCTGCAGCTCAATATGATTTCAACAGGAAATCATAACATTTCTGCAAGTGTAGTCATTGGCTTTCATGAGCCAGTAAGAGCCGGCCCCAGCATACCATCAGCTCCCCTGGTAACACCATCGCACTAGACCCGGTGAAGAGCCGTAATAGGGCATTGTCTATGCCAAACTCTCATTCGAGTGGACCCAAAAACTGGTGAGTTTCTACCTGCCCTTCTACCTGATTAACACACCTTGTGAACTTCAAAAAAACGTTACATTAACAAGTCAAATACTAGGTTGAATGAAATCACATAAATTCCATTCTACTAACCAGCCTTTCTATTTTCTTTTTATTTAAGCTAGCTTATATCCAGGAAATTGATTTCCCTTTAGCCTGAGTTTATATTGAATAAGGTAATTTTTCTTCCATTGCTCTACGAATTTCCCATTAACAAGACACTCGCAGCAATGATGGAAAAGCCCTCTGCCGGCTCGCTTTTGAAAGCCAGTGTGCACGCTTTCAGGCTTTAGAGCATTCCTTTTCCCTGCTTTGCCAAGCTGAGCTAGACTGCAAATTCTGCCTTAAAAATGTCATTAAGATAAGAATGGCCTAACTGTTTCTAGGAGATTTCATTGTTAAAACATGAGACTTGTCAGCTTATAAATCATATCATACTGCATTATTCCAAGATTAGTTATAATAGCCTAAAGAAATTTTTATAAACATCAAACTCCTTCTTAAAAATTATATTCTGAGATAAAGAAAGGGGGGTAAGTGTCTACTTGCCGGGTACATTAAATGGAATTACATTATGAAGAAAAATGAGGTCTTTGTAACACATTTTCTTTTTCTTTTTTTTTTTTTTGAAAGATTTTATTTATTTATTTGAGACAGAGAGAATGAGATACAGAGAGCATGAGAGGGAGGAGGGTCAGAGGGAGAAGCAGACTCCCTGCCGAGCAGGGAGCCCGATGCGGGACTCGATCCCGGGACTCCAGGATCATGACCTGAGCCGAAGGCAGTCGCTTAACCAACTGAGCCACCCAGGCGCCCAGTAACACATTTTCTAAACAGCAGGGTTAAGTCAGATGCTTTTGAGAAGGAATTTGAACAGGGAAAATAATTTTAAAGGCCTTATTATTTCACTGTTATTTTAGTCTGACTCGCATATTTCTGTGCCTTGTTGCTTGTACTTTACCAATGTAGAGGATTTTTTTCCTCGCTTCTAATAGGAAAACAAACAATAGTTTATTATTCATTTAAATAACTTTTAAGATAAAAAAAAACCTGAGCAAAATAAATCAGTATTATTTTTTATCATCAGAAAAAATAAATGTGAATACTATATTAAAATATAATTTTAGAGTCCTCTCTGGTATAACATTATGTAAGGGAAAACTGTTTTTACTTAGACAACAAATATTTATCATAATAGTGTTGTTGCATTATTCTTCCTAGAATTCAAAATTTGTCATAGTTCAAAAGATCTAGAATGTAACACTCTGACTATGTTTCCAGTCAAGGTAATTAAAAAAGGGTGTTTTCATTTTTCCTGTATGAATCAGTTTTAAGTTACTCCTGATGACTTAAGGTGACTCTGTTGGGTGATTTACATTTCTTTTTTATTTAATTTAATTTATTTATTTATTTGAGAGAGAGAGCATGAGCAGGGAGGAGGGGCAGAGAGAGAGGGAGAAGTAGGCTTCCCGTGGAGCAGGTAGCCCAATGAGGAATTCGATCCCAGGACCGGATCCGGGACCCTGGGATCTTGACTTGAGCTGAAGGCAGACACTTAACCAACTGAGCCACCCAGGTGTCCCAGGTGATTTAAATTTCTAATAAGAAGGTCTTGCCTGATTGTTGGGTGGATGGTAGTTACTGGAATCACTTAAGTTTCTGTAGTTGCGAGTATCAGAAACTAACTCTGGCCAACTTAAGCAAAAGGGGAATTATCAGAAGGTTATTGGAGATCTCACAGAACTAATAGGAAGATTAAAGAATCATGCTTAGATTTGCAATGTGTACATATATCAAATCATTGTTTTACTCCTTAACCTTACATAATAAGTCACTTATTTCTCAAAAATAAAGTTTGCGGGGGGGAGGAATCATGCTTAGTGAAATGAATATTAGTTTATCACTTAAGATAAATGAGGAATTCTGAATCTCAGGAAACAAACGGAGGGTTGCTGGAGTGGGGGTGGGTGGGAGGGATGGGGTGGCTGGGTGATAGACATTAGGGAGGGTATGTGTTATGGTGAGCGCTGTGAATTGTGTAAGACTGATGAATCACAGACCTGTACCTCTGAAACAAATAATACATTATATGTTAAAAAAAAAAAAGAAGATAGTAGGAAGGGAAGAATGAAGGGGGAGAGATTGGAGGGGGAGATGAACCATGAGAGACTATAGACTCTGAGAAACAAACTGAGGGTTCTAGAGGGGAGGGGGGTAGGGACATGGGTTAGCCTGGTGATGGGTATTAAAGAGGGCACATACTGCATAGAGCACTGGGTGTTATACGCAAACAATGAATCATGGAACACTACATCAAAAACTAATGATGTAATGTATGGTGACTAACATAACATAATTTAAAAAAGATAAATGAATTCCAACTGTTTGTATTTCCTTACAAAAACTCCGCTTAAGATCTGAGGTCCCTCAAGTGACAGATTGGGTCATATGCCTAACCCTTGGTTATACAGAAAGAATTTCATGGGACACCTCAACTTCCATTACTAGTTTTCCAAGATTCCATACAATTGAGGGAATGTAATTCCCAAAAGAAAATTAGTGTCATGAGAAAGAGGGAATGGATGCTAGACAGCTAAAAAAATAAAAATAAAAATAAATAGAAAAACAAAGCTTTACTACACTGCTGATTCAATTTTGTGCCATAAAACTCCATCAATACAAGAGAAAGACAGCTACTTCTCTGGGTCTCAGTTTCTTCTTTTGTAAAATGAGAAGAATGCATTAGAAGACTTCAAACTTCCTGCATTTCACATTTATGATGACTAATTAGGCAGACATTGCAGCTACCTTGGAAATGCTTCCATCTAGACGAAGGGATCTTTCCTGACCCTTGTGGTTCTCAGACCTCACCATCCCTCCCTCTCGGATCTATTTAAGTCAGAAGACATCTGTAGCTTTTCTGACTCTTGCACATGCCAGAACAAGCCTCCAGAACTCAGTGGATCTCACTTGGAAAACTTGAAAATCAAACATATTTTACTCCAGCATATATGAAGATAAGTTACATTGTCTGAAATACAACACTTGCTTCACTAAAGAGTAGATGTTCAGGGTAAAACATCCCAAAGTTAAGAGTAAGGTTCTTTAAGTTATTTTCTAGTCAAAATGAAGTTCTAAAGTTCCTCTCACGAAAGTAAGACTTACAAAGAAAAGGCTTGGTGCTCCATCTAGAGGACATTTTGTATTTTCCAGATTAAGGGAATTGAAGGGTCCTTTAGAGATGTCTAATCATCTAAATCTTGCTGTGATAATTCTACCAACAACTTTAAAAAAACATTTGAAATAAACCCATACTGCGTATCAGTGAGGAAGACATCCCTTATCTCCCAATTTCAACTGATTGTTGAAGTAATAACTTTCTCTTTATTCATGAAATATATGGATACATATTAAGAATTTAATGTGCTTGCTTACTTTTGGGAGCTTCATGGCTTAAAAAAAAAAATTAGTATGATTCCTAACAACCATTTACTAGTTTTTTAATAATTTTCATCAATTATCAGAATTTTCTTTTTCATTTGACAGATACTCTCCCTAATTTAAAGTAATACACTGGACAAAAATATACCTTTTTCACTTAGAATTACGCAGCATTTTCCCTCAAAAAGACCTGCCTGTTAAGAGAACATGCCATTTTTATGTTTAGTAACAAGAGTTTCTGTTGGTAATGCCTCACAAATATCTTCCTTTTTATGTGAAACTTCCTTTTTATGTGAAATCCAGGACCTTATTTTAGTGAAAGCAAGGTTTCCAGCGTGGATATTCACACTTAAAAGGAGCACACCCATAGCATCTATTTTCCCATAAGACTCTGAGAAAGTAAGGTCATATAGTGAAGCAAAGAAGAACGGACCAGGAATGAGAATCTGGGAGAGAATTCTAGGGTGGAGGAGTGGGGAGAGACTGGCTTATCTTGGACTGCGGCCATCTCAGTCAGGACAGTGTAGCCAACCATAGCCTGATAAGCAGAACAGAGCCCTCACGTTATTGAACCAATTGTGTTGGAGGCTAAAAACAAAACAAGCAAAAAAAAAAAAAAACAAAAAAAAAACTATACACCAAGTTCTGTGAGAACAGAAACAATTGCCAAGAAAATTTTGCTCTGGGGTCTGACTTGCCATACTGGTCTCATCAAAAAGTTTACCATATGTCCTGAGGGTATCCACAAGAGACAAAACAATGTATCAGAACTTCCAAGATACATAGGCCAGGGAAGTAGATTTTTTCCATAGAAGGAAAGAGCAGGGGTGGTGGAGAATTAGTCTTGATACTTTGTTCACAATTTGCTACATATTCTTGAGAATAAATGGTGGTCCTTCTAAGTCATGGGTAATGTAATAATTTGCACACAGAGATGGGTTTCTCCAAAGCAAATCTGGATGAAATTTCCTTTTAGAATTCCTTCACTGAAAGGTCAATCTTGTTTAAGTGGACCATAATATTTAAAGTTCCTATAAGTGGTCTCTATGCCCTCTCTTGCCATGCAAACAGAGTTGAGGATAACTTGCTCATTGTCACAGAGCCAGTGAGTAGCAGAACTGGGACCAGAACTCATTCACACTGGCTGACCCACAGCCATCACTCTTTCTATTACAGTGTAATCATTTTAAGGTACTTTAACACCAAAACCTTTATGGAACCAGTTGTCTAAATAAAGTCTTAATATCCTTGCTCGGGAAGAGGGCAACTGTTTGGATATGGCATTCTTATTTTGAAGAAGAAACGAACTAAAACTTTATAAATTGTTACAATATTTGGTTCTTTAGATTAACCTTGAATATGTTAAGAAACACATTAAATGGTGTTTAAAAATTCACTTAGTTCTTCCCTGCCTTGTTTCAAAATAGTATCTGGGCAATATCCAATCGTGTTACAGTCACATTGTAAAACATACTTACGGGGTGTCTTCAGAGCCGCATGGACCTATTCTCGAGGGTAGAGATAGAGGCCTCAGGCTCACAGATGGAACCACCCAGAGTCCTCCCAGCCCACTGCCCCGTGCTCACAGAAAGCCAGCCGCATCTGAGAACCAGCCCTGCCGGAGCTGGACAGATGGCCTTCTTTGCTGCAACCTTACCAAGGCTCCTCCGCACCAGCCTGGGAAAAGCATGAACCACAAAGTAAAGGAAGAACTATTTTTAAAAAGGAACCACTAAGAATACTAGCACTAAACAAAACTCGGATTAATTCTCAAGCTCAGCTATAAGCGTTCACTTTGCCCATGGTTTTGGCAACTTTAACTCATGAATAGATTCTTCCCAAAAGAAAAAGTAGACATCAGCTTTAATTATTTTTTATGCTTCTCTGAATTTCTTTTTTTCTTCTAAGCATTAAATTATTTAAAAATTGTCCTCATTGAAGTGTGTATTTTACTGGACTGGGGAGGCTCTTTTGTGGGTCACTTAAGATCCAGGGCACATCCTGTTCCCAAAGAGCTCGGCAAATATCAGTGCGTGCATAGGACGGCCTGAAAAGTCACATCCAAATAAAACTGCAGTGAAGATACTTGCTATTAATGCCCTTATGTGCCAAAAATAAATCATAGAAACAACAGCATTGTTATATACCCAAATTAAAAATGCAGAATCTAAGATATTTCAACCTGCTATAAAAAAATGGGGGTACACCTGGGTGGCTCAATTGGTTAAGCATCTGCTTTCGGCTCAGGTCGTGATCCCGGGGTCCTGGGATCGAGCCCCGCATCGGGCTCCCTGTTCGGCGGGGAGCCTGCTTCTCCCTCTGCCTTCTGCTCCCCCTGCTTGTGCTCTCTCTCTCTTTCTTGCTCTCTGACAAATAAATAAATAAAATCTTTAAAATAAAATGGTACCAGAGAAGCTATGGCCAGCTCTGGTAGGAGCCAAGATCAGGAGACCCTGCCAACTTATGACCCCTACTTCCAATCACCTAAGCTACACTGGAGGTCTACTTAAACCTCAGGAAAAAGTAGAAGCCAGTTTGGGGTGAGTCTTCCCATTACAACTGTTTTTGATCCCTCCTAAGACTCCTCCCATATTGCTATCTGACTTCTTAGCTTCACTTAAAATTATTTCTAAACAAAAAAGACCACCCTAGGAGAAAGATGAGAATCCATAGGCTTGCTTTCCCTGTGGAATAATGTAGTCCAGATGCCTCATAGAGTGATTCTCAAACCTGGCCTGTACATTTTAGAATTATCTTAGAGAACCCCACCCAGACCAGTGAGATGCTACTATCTAGGTATGGGACCCAGACATTAGTACTTTGTTTTTAAGCTCCCCCAAGTGATTCTAATACCGCTTGTGGATGGAGACACCCTGGCCAATGTTCTATGACATGACTTTTGGGATCAATCCCTTTTGGTCTTCCAGATAAACATATTCCAGTTTCAGAAGCCGCCTAGACATTTTCTTCTTCCAAGAAATGAATTAACGCTAAATGATTTTTGCTAAAGGAGGCAGGAGAGGTTAAAGAAAAAAGAAAAGCAGAAGAAAGCCAGTTGCATTCTTATGAGACTTAACCAATTTCCCAGCTGCTGGGTCTTGTTTGGTCAATTGGTCAAAGATTGGATTTTCTTTGTTTTACTAAGAAGCATGCTTCAAAGAAAATAAACATTAAGTTAAAGACAGTGTTGGGTAAAAAGATTAGTCAACTGGGATTCACAAAATCTGGCTCATGTTTAGCAGTTAATAGCTGTGGGACGTGGGACTTTGAACTTACCCTCTATCTCTCATTTTCCCATCAGAAAAAATGGAATAATATACCGTACTTCCTTCTTCCAAACTCTCTATTAATCTGAGTATCTATCTGTGATCCATTCATCAAAATAACTTAAAGGATGCCAAAAGTGGTGGGGTAGACTTTTCCTTACAGACTCCCATAAAGACATTAGATTAGAGATCAAATTATAAAATCCTTAGAAGATTAAAAACAGATAAAATAATCAAAGCAGTGCTGTGGGAAAGCTCTACTCAAACTAAAATACTGAAAGGTCTGTGGAGGATCGATTGTTTATGATCCTGTTCTCTAGAGACTGAAATTCTTTGGATACACCAGATGGTTTTATTTATATAGCAAAAGTTCAGCTCTAGTGAGGTGCTGCTTGCAAATTCACACACAAATGAAAGATCCCGTATTTATGGAAGTTTACATAGCTTTACTCACAGGAGGGATTTTCCATTGTTTCTTATGGACCTTTAAACAAATGTTACATTTACAAAGTTAAGGAGGCAGCCCACCACACTGAAAAGGAAGAGCAACCACCTGATATAACGAAGTAAGCCAGAGCCTCAAATTTAACACAGGGAAGTTGCAGACTTTTGTGGATCTCCTCTACCCAAATGCACGACAAACCTCATTTAATTCACTCTTTGATGTTCACATACAATCCTATCTCCTCAAATAGCATTCTTGAAAATGAAAAAGAAAACTCAACCCTCTCTCCATCTGAATATTTCAAGATGCATCCTGTGTCAGCTCCTGGCACTGAGTCAGCCTTGTCAGCCCAATTTAGAGCATATGGCAGTGATCCAACTCATTGTGGCTGTTTGTGGTCCTCAGATCAGGTTTCAAAAAAGAAGGGGCAGCAATCCGGTGACCTTCTCAAGATAGTAAAGAACAACTCTCGTCATTACTGACACCTGATCTTTCTGCTAACATTAGCTCCTAATCAAAGATGGTGCCAAGATTGCATCAGACACCAGCCCACAAACCTTTCCATCCTCCTGCAAGAGGTGTGGAGCATCCTGTCACCCGCTGAGTTTCGGTTTTAGAATGCCTTTCCCTTTCAGATCCAAGGAAGCTTGGTTTTATTGACATTTGAGATCAAGCTCACGGTCTGTCTTAATTGCGCCTTCCTGTTATTTATAGTGCTTGCCTATTTACTATTCATTGTCTTTATACCTAGTGCGGTTCAATGTGATTCATAACAATGACATGGTTATAAAGCTCTCAAATTAACAATCCTAGACATCCATTTCATAATCAAGAAACCTCACTCTCTTGGGATCTTTTTCCTGTGCATCTCTCATCCTGTCATCTTTGCTTATAAACCATGTGACCAGTACTCTTTCTGGGCTCCGAGTCATCCTTCCTCTCTACTTCTGCTGGATCTTCAAGACTAGCTCAGCCAGAGTCACAGACTGGGATCCAGCAAGATCTATGGAAGTACACTTGACCTTCCAGGCCAGGCCCCCATTATTTCTTACCTGACCAAATACCAAGTTATCAGTGTGATAAAATGATCTTGACCCTTGCCTCAGTATCCTTACATCAAGAAGCTGCCTTTCACCTTACAGGGCTTTTAGGGAATGTTCGTTCTTTGTTTGTCCCCTGAATTTTACACAAAAGTCTGGTGTGGAGGCCTGAAGATTTTCACAGCTCTGGAAGCATTCAAAGTAACTATTGGCTTTACTTCAGCTCTGAGTGTACGCACAATACATGATTTGAATCAGTAGAGATCCAAGTTTTCTATACAGAATTTTATCTTCTTTCTATCTCCCCAAACAACCTTTGAAGCTAGATGAAATGAGAAAAGAGGATGGAATTATTTCATCCTGCCTGTTTGTTTCCGTGAGGGTTCTAACCAAAAGGAAAAGATGAGTCATTCAGCGTCATTCCCTATTTGGTCGTTTGGACTCTGGGCCACTTTAACCAAAAGAGGGCAGCACTCCATGGGTTTTGAATTCACAGGAAACAAAACTTCAGATTTTAACTGAACTCTACCTTCAGCGAGGCACCGCACACGGTGTTGTGTGGAATACAGAGATGAATAAGGCATGCAAGAATTTAAATATGCAGGAATCACGAAAGAGGAAAGCACTGGGGCAGCAGAACATAGGTAAGAGTTGGGAAGTGGTGAAGGATAAATCTGGAAATAAAGAATGAGTTTAGATTGTGAGGGTCCTTTCAATATTAAGCGTTTAACTTTGATTTAGAGTGCAATGGGGAGCCCCTCAAAACTTTTCAGCAAGTGAGTAATATGATTAGAACACTGTTTGGGGAGGATACACGTGATAGGGGTGTACTGGAGAGCCTGAATAGGGTGAGACCAAGAGGCAGGGAGAAAAACAGATAGGAAAATAATACAAGGAATATCCAGGAAGGGACAAAGGTCTAAACCAGAGGCATGGTGGCAGGAATGGAAAGGCGAGAACTGCTGGAAGAGGAATTGCAAAGGAGGAAAAAATGTCTTCAGCGGAGTGGATAACCAAGAAAAGCCCAAAGTTTTACATCTGGGAGCTGGGCATATGGTGGAAAGTTTCTCCGGAGCTGGAAATACAGGAGAAAAGAACTTTCTGGAAACGTTTTTCCTCCCTTAGTTAACAGTATCATGTTGCCAAAACACAAGCAGTGCAGGGTGGAAGTACAGGAATGGAATGGCCTCCAGGACTATCTTGGAAAGAAGAAATTGCCCAAAATATATACTCCAGCCTTTGTTTTATTCACCTGAATACGTGGCCCACGTATGGATATATGTGTTGAACGTTATGGCCTATGTTTCTGGGTCCTGTTGGCTTTGTATGACTCAACCTATCTGTCCCTTCATTATACTCTATATTTGTATCTTATGGTGTGGCCACCTCTGATCCTTTTGAGATAAATGGGAATAAGCGTCAATTAATTAATATGTGCATTATGTTTTTCTCCACAGACTCTAAAGACATCCTTCTGTAGCAAACACATAGATTCCCTAAGTAAAATGCATATCACTGACATGTACTGAAAAGTTATGTGCAAAGCATTCAACTAAAAGCTTTATGCACATCATTTCACTTAATCCTACGACTAGTAAAAGAACCGTAGGAGGTCATTCCATTAGTATCCCATTTTACAGATAAAGAAATTGATTATCCTGGTTCTTCTCTCCATGTTCCATGTTCATTGTAGGATGCCACTTTCTCACGTTGAAGGGACGTTGGCCTCCAGAGCCAGTGTCTTCAACCAGAAAGCTCTGGTTCTTCCACGCATAGAGTATGAATTAGCAGGTTTAAGAAAAGGCCCACTACTCCATTCTTTAAAGTCCTGTGTCCTTTTCTTTTTTTTTTTTAAGATTTTATTTATTTATTTGAGAGAGAGAGAATGAGAGAGAACACATGAGAGGGGGGAGGGTCAGAGGGAAAAGCAGACCCCCCGCCGAGCAGGGAGCCCGATGCGGGACTCGATCCCGGGACTCCAGGATCATGACCTGAGCCGAAGGCAGTCGCTTAACCGACTGAGCCACCCAGGCGCCCCCTGTGTCCTTTTCTATTACCTGTTTTAGCAGATGATGTAATTACCTGCCCAGTTTCCCAAGACCAAAAAAAAAAGTCACCTTAAGAGTGTAGGACTTCAGAGTCCTATTACTTCTTCAAATCTTATATCCAGAATTTGGAGTCTGAGTAATCATAGACCACCAAGGCCTTGGATTGTACCATCCTGAATTACTGCTGTTTGCTAATAGATGGATGGATGGATAGATAGGTAGACAGACAGACACACAGACAGACATGTTTGTAGTTTGTGGTCTACACAGTCACCACACTTGAGATTATTAATGAAGGCATCATTCACATCATGGGCATTATAGATTTGTTTTTTTCTACAAAAAATTTCTCACTTTACAGTGAAACATCTATTGTAACCAGTGATGTGACTATTTTCCAAGAAATAAATAAAGTACCTTGAGAAACAGTACCCTTTTCAACTTTGCATAAAAGTTCCATATGGGTTAACAGTAGACTTGGGTCTCCCTGCTTCTAGACATTCCCTCCAAGTCATTCACGTATGCTGCAATAGTGATCTTTCCAAATGCAGACTTTATCATGATTTACCTTTAGTGGGGTGCAAAGATCTCCATTTTCTGCCTCAGCCTACCTGCTGATGTGAACCTTCTGCTTTGATCATCTTGAGATTCTTATAATTATTTGAATGCAGCATTGCACATCTCTGCACATGCAGTTCTTTCAGCTTATAATACCAATCCAGCCATCTGCACCCCATTCTTCCTGGAGTAATCTTCCTTCCAAATCAGTTCGATGTTTCCTTTTCTTTGAATTCTGCTCTTCTCCCTCCTTCTCTACCTTAGAAAAAATGATTTCACTCTTTTGTGCCTTTAACCTACCTCTCTGTTGGCCAATCACACTGTAATACAATTATTTATTTTTCTAGCTGAACTCATAGTTAATTAAGAGCTCCTGGGTTTACTATAACCAGGTACCATTTAACCTTTCTTTTCCTATGGTAATGTAAAACGGTATAAAGGGAATTTGTTGGATTAAAGTCTTGGCTAACTGCTTCTGCTGCCTGCTGTCTAGCATGTTCTTTGAGTGATGTTGCTGCCTGCTGGCAAGCTTGCACTTTGAACTGTGCTGCTTTGTGCTGCACTTGCTGAGTCCTACTGAACCTCTGTCAGAGATTGAACCAACCTAAGCAGGAAGTTTTGATAACTAACATTTAGGGACAGAAGTATGGGATGGAGGCCCTACTTAAAGTGGCTCTCGGGTCATGTATCTTAGACCAGACCTGCCTGTGTATCTCAGACTGAATCGTGTTTCCAGTTCTAGAATAAGCTGTGGCTGATGCTAAGCTCAGGAGAAGGATTCTTACCCTGTGACCACTGGTTGTATGTCTCAACCAGGAATTGGTTCTAATTTCATAGAGAGCTCAGGATAAAGGAAGATATCCTGTGAAATATACAGGCCCACTTCCGTCTTATACAGACCACTCATGGTTGGTCACTTATGTCACCACACAGCAAGCTGCTGTCACATTCCTAAAAGCAGATGGTTCACTAGAAATTGCCGTTGCTGATGCTATAGCCTGTGCATCCCTTGCCAAAAAATCCTGAACTTCAGAGCTATATAAAAAACACCCACGACACCCCCAGGGCACAACCAAGGTATTAATTCAAACTTGACTTAAACTTGGAGACCTTAAATCCTATAAAGTAGCCATTGCCATGCAGGTGGGGGGCTAATCCTGATGACACTGATTGGAGACTCTCTGAAGGAAGAAACTTAAAATACGAACAAGGTAGAAAAATGAAGAGAATTCCCTATTCCCACTGAAGTATATGCAATTACCACAAGAAAGAAAAAAAAAAAAAAAACTTTGGATGTAGAGGGAGAGGAAGTAAAAAACTGCAACAGAGATCTGTAATTTGACCTAATTAGAAATCCAAAATGCAAAACTAAAAGAATTTATACAATAGAAAGGTAAAAGGGTGCTGATCAGCTTTTGTGTCTCTACAACTGAGGATCTAAATTACCTTTAACATCTGTTGAAATGTACCAGTTTGCAAACTTTCATGACCTTAATCAATATTGGTGCTCAAATTATACTTTGGGATAGCACTAAATTTGAACAAGTTGCCCCCTATGCTCTCAGGAGAGTTACTGAACATAAAATAGAGGACAAATCCATATGTCTCACTTTAGCCATCAGAAAAACTGCCTTGCTTAAATTCCCCATAGCCATGACATATTGATGACTTCCTCCTCTAAGGAGATTCATTTGATATACTCATTCAGGACATACAAATACTCACAAAGGAGTTCACTCACAAAAAAAGATGGCTCATTGAGCCATACTTTGTACACGACACCTTGGTTAAACTGAAAATCAGGAGTAAACTAAAGGCCACTCCATCCCTAACACTGTCATAAAACAGCTACCGATGATTCTCTAAGCACCCATGGCATTAAAACAAGCTCAACATCTTTTAGGCCTTTTTTGTGTTCTGAAGGCAACATATCCCTCATTTTAAAAGTTTTCTTAAGTCTATTTATGCCATTTCTCACAAATTGACCCACCTTGAATGAGACTACCCACAACAAAATGCTCTAGAATCTGTCCAACATGCAATACAATCACACTCTCCTTAGCATTCCACCAGAGAAGATACTTCATTATTGTAGAGGCTTTAGCAACCTCCTCTAACACCTGTTGGAGTCTATGAACCACCGCCCCCCATGATGGCCACAGGTTGCCCTTGGTTTTCAGGTATAAAAAGTTCATCTCCTCAGCTGTATACTATATGCCATTGGAGGGGCAATTGCTGACTGCCTATTGGGTCATCACAAGAACAAAGGCTCTCGGGGCGCCTGGGTGGCTCAGTCGGTTAAGCGGCTGCCTTCGGCTCAGGTCATGATCCCAGGGTCCCCGGGATCGAGTCCCGCATCGGGCTCCCTGCTCGGCGGGGAGCCTGCCTCTCCCTCTCCCTCTGCCTGCCTCTCTGCCTACCTGTTCTCTCTATCTCTCTGTCAAATAAATAAATAAAATCTTTAAAAAAAAAAAAAAAAGAACAAAGTCTCTCACTAGGCCTTGACTGTGACTGTCCATACACAGCTGTTCATAATAACTTGGATTATAAAAGTAACACCCCACAAAGCTCAGCAAGGTTACTAAGCCTCCTTGTTAAGACAGAAGTAGTACCCACAGGATAAAACCAAACCTCCACCTTCTGGCATAACCCACCTGCAGGATGGCGCGGTCTCCCCTATCTTCAGTCCCTTGTCAGATGCCTCAGTTCTGGAAGAATTCACCCCTCTCACTGACCCTTTGCCTGACTGGGGAGCCCATTGGGAACAACTGAGTGAAAAGCAAAGGGAGTTTGTATACTTCATGGGTAACAGCACCACCAACACATGATGGATACCCACTGGAGAGCTGTTGGTTTAACTAGGATGCTACAAATCATGGATGGGAACCAAGGGTCAACACAACTGGCCAAATTTCATGCACTGGATGCCCTGGCCAAACTGGTACCATTTGTGATTTTTACAAACTCTTAAGCTGATGTCATTGGCTGGTCCATCAACTCCAGGAACAACAATTCTTTAATCAACATTGTCTTGTTTAGGGTAAAGAATTCTGGGAATCTTTTGTCTCATAGATAGCCAAAATATAAATCAAGGTCTCTGCACATATGAAAGCCACAATACAAGGACTCACTAAGACACTCCCTATATCCTTCCAAGTTCCATACATTACTAAAAGTGAGCAAGACATGCATTTCACTTCACGGAATACACAATGCTTAGCTCTTGAAAAAGACATTTAATGACGCTTTCACCTCCCTTACTGGCCTCAGGCTGCAGGTCTTATAGAGTGCCGCAGTGACTTACTTAAGCAAGCTCAAATTCAATTAAATGAAACATGGCCCATTTCAGTCAGTCAAATATCAGGGGTGAGTTGTAATTAAGAGTCTGACTCCATTTTTAACGTTAGCTGACAGTTTCAAGCCTTACCTCTCCCACTTCCCCTTATGTCCCACATGTGGTTAAGCTGATAAGAAAGCTCTGTCCTTTAGCTCCAGTAGGAAGTTCACACCATGTAAGGCTGCCCCAGTGAGATGGTACTTTACCCCGGCCCCATCATAATCACAATAAAAACCAAGCCAGTCTCCTTTTCCTTGCTCTCACAAGCTATTTCCAGACCTGCTTGGAAGCCTGCCTTGCTCTCCTTAGAAAGCCTCATTGTGTGACTAATAAACCTTTTCACACCCACAACAGTTTCTATATTGTATTTCCATTCTCTATGGAATTGAGTCTTATCTGCAACTCCTACCTCAAAAGTAATAGTTAAAATAAAAAGAGTCATCATTTCCACACTAGGTAGAGAGAAGTAGCTTTCAAAATACAAATGTACACATGCAAGAAGATAAAAAGAGATGGAAGGTTTAAAAAGTAATATTATCTCTGCTCCCAGCAAAGTTGGAGTAAACAGAAACCAGATTTGGTTTATGAACTGAAACAACTAAAACCTGTGCAACAATTAAACACCTGTGCAAAATGTATGAAACCATGGCTTTCCAACATTGGGCATCAGGCAACACTGAACAGTGATCACTGAAAGAGGAGGAGTAATAGTGTGGTGAGCATTTCAGGCGCCCCAGGTTACTCCTCTTGTGGAAGGGCAAACCCCAGACCAAGTCTGGTAATCCCCATGAGTTGAGGCGACAGGGCAGAGAGATGGGAGAGGCCAAGGCAGCCATAGTTGGCAAGGCACAGTACTGAAGAGTGGAGAGCTGCAAGAGAAAGCTCCAGAGATCTGTAGAAAGTCCCCCTTAAATATTAAGTATTCATTAGTACATGCATGTACATATAAACTACCTGATGCTGGCAAAACAAAAACACAAACAAACAAAAACACCAGAAAGGAACTAAGGAAACAATCTCCAAAATTCACATAGGGCTAGGAATTGTTCACGTTCCCATAAGACACAGTGGAAAATTTTATAATTCATAGGGCACTAGGTAAAGTATTCAGAAGGGTATTACCTCAGTAGTGGAGCAAAATAACCCTAGACTAAACCTTGCTATGCTTCATCCTCACAAAGCATAAAAACAAACTCAAAAGGATGATATATAATATGTATAAGACCTATACACTAAAAACTTCAAAACATTGCTGCAAAAAAAAATTAAAGACCTAAGCAAATAGAGACATATGCCATATTCATGGATCAGGTGACCAACATTGTTTAGATGTCATTTTCCCCCAAATTGATCTAGAGATTAAATGCAATCCAAATAAAATCTCAATAAGCTTTTTTTTGTAAAAATTCAAAGGACAGATACTCAGCCAAAGAATACAAGAACGCTAATTCAAAGGGATACATGCACCCCAATGTTTATAGCAGCATTATTTACAATAGCCAAGATATGGAAACAGCCAAAGTGTCCATCGATTGATGTGTGGATAAAGAAGATGTGATATCTGTCTATCTATCTATCTAGATATCTACCTAGATATCTACCTAGATATCTATCTATCTAGATATCTACCTAGATATCTACCTAGATATCTATCTATCTAGATATCTTCCTAGATATCTATCTATCTAGATATCTATCTAGATATCTATAATATATAAATTATATAATTATATACATAAATTATATATAATATACATACTATATGTAATTATATACATAAATATAATTTAAATATAAATAAATATAATTATATATAATTTATATATTATGTATAAATTATATATATCTCATATAGAGATTATATTGATAGATATATTTATATAATTCAGTCATAAAAAAGAATGAAATTTTGCCATTTGCAACAACATGGATGGAGCTAGAGAGTATAATGCTAAGCAAAATAAGTCAGTCAGAGAAAGACAAATACCATATGATTTTAGTCATATGTGGAATTTAAGAAACAAAACAAACAAGCAAAGGGAAAAATAGGAGACAGAGAGACAAATCAAGAAACAGTCTCTTAATTATAGAGAACAAACTGATGGTTACCAGAGGGGAGAGGGGGAGGATGGCTTAAATAGGTAATGGGAATTAAGGAGTACACTTGTCATGATGAGCACATGGTGATGTATAGAAGTGTTGAATTACCATATTGTACAATTGAAACTAATACAGCGCTGTATGTTAGCTAACTGGAATTAAAATAAAGACTTTAAAAAAAGGTGATAAAGAGGGGAATATTTTATAAATAAATAAATAATAGTATATTAATAATAACTAATATCAATCCACAAGAACCTTATAAAGTTATGTGTATGTTTTGGTAGTAATTTAATAAGATAGGAGATCAATAAAAGTTTTATAATCATAATATAATATATATTACATATAATCATATAATAACATATATATTTGTGGATTATATATATAATCAACAAAATAACTTTGATAAAGATGAAATGAAGCTGAGGGATTTACTGTTATTCCAAAAATTAAAAAGTTACAATAACTAAACACAGTTTGATATCATTATAAAGATAGACAATGAGATCAGCAAAATGAAATAGCAAGTACAGACACAGACCAGTACATATATGGTCAATTAGTTTTCAACAAAGGTGCCAAGGCAGTTCAGTGGGGATATTATAATCTTCTTAACAAATGGTGTTGGAACAACTGGGTAGCCACATAATTAAGAAATGCACCTTACCCTTTACCTCATGACATAAACAAAAATTAACTTGAAATGGATCATAGACCTTAAATTAAGAGCTAAAATTTCTAGAAGAAAATATAGAAGATCTTCATCACCTTGGTTTTTGCAAAGATTTCTTATATATAACACAAAAGACACAAACTATAAAGTCATTACATTTTATCTTATATTGTAATAGACAATCTACTAAAACTCATTCAAGAGAAAGTGATAATCTAGATAGTCATACACCTATTAAAGAAATCAAATTCAAAAATATTTCAACAAAGCAAATTCCAAGCCCAAATGGTTTCACTAGCAAATTCTACTAAACTTTTGAGGAATAAACAATACGAATTCTACACTATCTTTTCCAGAAAAATAGAAGTGAAGATAACACTTTCAAACTAATTTTAGTAGGCCAGCATTACTCTCATACCAAAAAAATTACAAGAAAATAAAACTACAGAACAATATTGACATAAATTTAGACACAAAGATTTCCAAGCAAACATTAACAAATTGAATTCAGCAATGTTTCAAAAAGATAATGTATCATGACTGAGTGAGGTTTATCGTGGGAATGCAATGCTGGATCAACACTCAAAAATCAATATAATGCATCATATTAACATGCTAAAGAAAGACCACATGATCATATGAGGAAATGCAGAAAAGGCTTTGACAAAATTCACAATTTTTTCATGATTAAAAAAACTTTAAAAAGTCAAAATAAAAGGAAAATTCTTTAACCCAGTAAAGGGAATTTATAAAATACCAACAAATAAGATAATAATGCCAAAAAACTGAATATGTTCCCTTTAAGATAAGGAACAAGGCAAGGATGTCTGCTCTCGCATTTCTTTTCAATATGCCTGAAGATTCTGACCATAGCAATAAAGCAAGAGAATAAAAAGGAAAGGCATGCTTTCAGTTTGAAAAGGAAGAAGTAAAACTATCTCTATACACAGGTGACATAATTTTCTATGTAGAAGAATTCCAAAATATATTCAAAAAATTGCTGGAATTAATAAGTAAATTTAACAGGGTCATCAATATAAAAATTCATCTGTGTTTCCATATATTATGAATGTACAAGTGAAAACTGAAATTTTGAAAAATACTACTTAGAACTCCAAAAAAGGTTTAATACTGAGGTGTAAATCTGACAAAAATACATGCACGGTATGTATGCATGTATGTATGTATGCATGGTATGTATGCATGTATGCATGTATGTATGCTGAAAGCTTCAAAACACTGATGAAAGAAACTGAAGAAGACATTTAAAAAATGGAAAGATATACAGATCCAATTTCAATCCAAATTGAAAGACAGATTATTGTCAAGATGTCAATTCTTCCCTAATTGACCTGTAGATTTAATGAAGTCCCAATAAAAAACCCAGAAGTATAATTCTTCCCAGAAGATATAAAAAGGTACTTCTAAAGTTTAAATGGAAAAGTAAAAGAATGAGAACAACCAAAGAATTCAAAGCCAAAGGAAGATCAAAGTTGGAGGACCCACAGTATCTGATTTTTTAGACTTATATAAATTTACAGTGATCAAAACAGGAT
The DNA here is from genome assembly GCF_002201575.2 of Neomonachus schauinslandi. NCBI lineage: Eukaryota > Metazoa > Chordata > Mammalia > Carnivora > Phocidae > Neomonachus > Neomonachus schauinslandi. The sequence goes on from NC_058407.1 coordinate 38,386,879, forward strand.
GGTATTAGTGAAAGGACAATGATCAATGGAACAGAACAGAGAATCTAAAAAAAAAATAGACACAAATATTGTCAGTTCGTTTTTGGCAATAGCGTGGAAACAATTCAGTGGAGATAGGGTTTCTTTTCAACAAATGGCATAAAACAATTGGCTATCCATAGGCCAAAAAAGAAAAAAAAATTGACCTTAACCTATACTTCACTCTTCATACAAAAGAATAACTCAGAATGGATCACAGACCTAAATGTAAAATGTAAAACTATAAAATTGTAAAAGACAACAAAGGAAGGAAGGGAAGTATAGGGAAGGATGATGATGACAGTATCCTAATTAACATCTGCTACAAATGTGTTTTCATTTTCCTAATTGCTTAGAGAAGGTTCTATTCATCAAACTGAAGAGGGGTTTCTCAAAAACTCTCTGTCCACTGAAAGAAGTGATAGGAACTTCCAAGATAAGGCACTTGGCATTGAGTTTCATGACAAGGATGTCCTATTAGGAACATACTCAGGAAAATCTATTAAATGATACTCTCCAAGTCTGCCAGGAGTCATTGCCAAAATAAAGTTACTTATTGCCTCATATTTTTCCAGAACAAACTTACTATAGCCTTTGCTCCATTCTTTTTAACTTCATACTTCTATAGCTATAACTCTTGTTGATGACATGGTGCAACCTGATCAGGAACATTAAATGCTATTCACAGTTGATCTTTATCATTTTCATATCTTAATTCCCCAGTATAGTTACTCTGAGACCCTCTCCAAAAATTAGCACAATTTAATTTATGAAACATGACATGACTCTGGTTGCCCTATATTTGGACAAATCATCTTCCAAGGATGCTTTACTTCATTAGGTAAATCAATGTTTCCATCTGATAGGCTATAATTTAAAAAATTAATAAATAAAAACTCTCAGAGTCAAAGGCTATTGCTAGTCAACAAATGAAAAAAACTACAGTAGAATGAGTTGAACATTTATGTAGTGGAGGAGCTTTCTCCTTATTATGGTTGAAAACAGTTTGTAAAGTATTATGAGAGGCAATTCTCGAGTGACTGGGAGATACTTGCAATTGCTCAGGCATCGTGCATTTTTTTTGCTTTTTTTTTTTTTTTACTAGGTGGTGACATGCTAAACAAAATCAACTCCACAGTTTCCTGCTATTGATTTTTTGGAGAACAAGAAAAGCAATGTTGGTCAGATAAGGTACTATGTGGTGGAGGTGTAAAGTTGTACTTCACTATCACTTTATAGCTTAACTAGAGACAAGTCAAATATTAAAAAGTAGACGATAAGATGATGATTTTAAAAAAATCATCTAAGTGAGCCTTCCTTGAAGAAAAAAATTAATTCTATACTTAGCAAGGGAAACTTTTATTGAAAAATTAAATATGAGATCAAATTATCCCTCACATGCTATCTAGCTTTACTAATTTTATTTAGGTTTCCAATATTCCTTTTCTTGTTTGATGAAACCAACTCATAGTTTATTGCCATGTTTAAGTCTTGCCTCCTCCACTCAGTCCTCTATAAAGAGATCTCTCAAAATCAAATCTGATTTTACCATTCTTGATTTTTTTCAAAAAGATTCCTAATGACTCTTTCAAAAAATCAAAACCAAGATTTCTAGGCTGTGACCTAGCCATTTCACAGTCCAGCAGTGGCCCTGTCTTTGGAGAGTCTCCACCACCACCACTGCCCCCAGCTCACACCCTTCACTCTACCAAGACTGGATTGTCACTTTTTACTGGAAAAGTTAGACCTTTCCCACTCGATGACTTACAGGAAAGGGACTAGAATGAGAAGAGCAAGATGCTTGCTTCAAGCACCAAGTTTAAAGGGGGCACAAAAACGCTCGGGAATCAAGACAAATATTTTAATGCAATACTTTAAAAATCTAAATCAAAAAATTAATAATAAACAAAAATCAAAATTTTAAATAAAGACAGTATCAGTTATCCTTCCTGAATTTCATTCTGCTTAGGGAAGCCTTACTTACATTCAAAAACTAACTTGAATATTATTTCTCTAAGGAAAATTCTCCTGCCTTCCCAGAGGGTGGCACTTCTCTCTGCCCCTACTCTACCGCCATTTAACTCTTCTCTAATTGGTGTCATATCTATCTCTCCACTTACAACCCTTCCTAGTGAACTGTGAGAACTTTTAAACTATCCCTGTATTCCAGGGATTACTACATGTTAGGAATTCCACAAATATCTCCTGTATGAATGAATAGTTAGGCTATGGTAAATAGAGAGTAAGACAAAAAATTTAGAGTCAGAAAGAGAAATTTCAATTCTACCTCCACAACTGATATATTTATCAATTTTTTAATGCTGGGTATATCTCTGAGCATCAGTTTCCTTACCTTTGGAGTGGGAATGATCTCACTACCACAGGAGTTTTGAAAGCTGGGGGCTTATCAAATGTTTGGAAAGAGTAGTCAAATAAAGAGAATAGATACTTATTTATTCCTATGAAGTGGATAAGGTGAAGAGAGAGAATGGGGACTGTGGTTTACCCAGCTAAAAGAATTACATGTCTGGGGCGCCTGGGTGGCTCATTTGGTTAAGTGACTACCTTCGGCTCAGGTCATGATCCTGGAGTCCCGGAATCAAGTCCCACGTCGGGTTCCCTGCTCAGCAGGGAGTCTGCCTCTCTCTCTGACCCTCCCCCCTCTCATGCTCTCTATCTCATTCTCTCTCTCATAAATAAATAAAATCTTTAAAAAAAAAACAACAGGGGGCGCCTGGGTGGCTCAGTTGGTTAAGCGACTGCCTTCGGCTCAGGTCATGATCCTGGAGTCCCGGGATCGAGTCCCGCATCGGGCTCCCTGCTCGGCAGGGAGTCTGCTTCTCCCTCTCCCACTCCCCGCTTGTGTTCCCTCTCTCGCTGTGTCTTTCTCTGTCAAATAAATAAATAAAAATCTTTAAAAAAAAAAAAAAAAAAAAAAAAACAGAAGAAAAAAGAATTACATGTCTGAAAACAGAGGCGGGAAAAGCATCAAGCACGTTGTTTGGGGAACTGCAGATGGTTTAGCATGGCTTCATGTGAACAGCAACGGAATATCACAGAACTAGATAGGAAACAAAGTAAGCAGAATCCAGACCCTGGGTGAGGCTCTTGTTTGATATTACATCCAGGAATGGCATAACTGAGTTAACCTTGAGTTAACAAGAATGAGTTTCTGCCAAAATTGTAAATAGGATTCATGGGCTAAGTTGAGTTTGGCTAGGGAGAAAAAATTAAATTAAGCCATTATACATACAAGTTTAGGAACTATTGTCTATTTCAAATATACAATGGAATAGGATTGAGATATTGGGAAAGTAGAATATATAAGATTTGGTAACAGACTACAAGGGGACAGGGAAGTTATTGTGAGTGTGGTATTTAGATTAGAAGTATAAATTGTGAGAAAGTATAATAGATAAATAGAAACACCAGGATTTTACATTTTTCTAATATAAAATGGGCACCAAATTTTCTGGCTTTAGTGGTAATCTCTTTCCTCAAAACACCTGTTCTATAGTTTTGTCCAAGGGTTGCTTAGATTTCAAATGTCTTTCTTGTCTTACTGCACATAGCAAGTAAACATAAAGAAGAAGGAAGGAAGGAAGGAAGGAAGGGAGAAAGAAAGAAAGGAAGAAAGAAAGAAAGAAAGAAAGAAAGAAAGAAAGAAAGAAAGGAAGGAAGGAAGGAAGGAAGGAAGGAAGAAAGAAAGAAAGAAAGAAAGAAAGAAAGAAAGAAAGAAAGAAAG
>NC_058407.1:38390651-38401134 GCF_002201575.2 Neomonachus schauinslandi
AAGAAAGAAAGAAAGAAAGAAAGAAAGAAAGAAAGAAAGAAAGAAAGAGAAAGAAAGAAAGAAAGAAAGAAAAAAGGGAGGGGATGGGAAGAAGGAAGGAAAAGAAAAAAGAAAGAAAGAAAGGGGGAGGGAGGAAGGAAGGGAGAAAGGGAGGAAGGGAGACGAAGGAAGAAAAAAGCAACTATAACCCAGATAAAATCATTTTCCAAACAAAATGGTAAATGTATGAAAATATATATTAAAAAATAGGATATCACTAATCCAGCAAAGCTTGCATTTGAAAAGAAAGCATATTAGCACCACCAGTTTCTCAATTTATATATTGACTCTACACTAGGAAGTTGTATCGGGATCTTGATGGAACACAGATGGCATAATCCAAAGGGGTAATTGAAGAAGTTTTAGTGAAGGGGCTATCTACCAAGATATGGTGGATTAAGGGAACTGAACAAGTATTGATGAAACACACCAGGACTAGCAACACTGGGGAGCTATTAGCAGCTCTAGGCCAAGAGAGGGAGCAGTTACCAGAACTCAGGGCAAGCTGTAGCTGTAGCTCTAGGAAAGGGCTACCAGATAGGAGCTGTGACTTCAAGAATGTGGCCACTGCCCATCGTTAAGGCTCATCCTAACCCTCACTTCCTAGTCTCTAAGGACCTGCTGATGGGTCCCATTGACTGAATTCTAATGGAATCCAGAAGGCAGTAGAACTCAGTTGATGTTCATAGAGGCCAGTCTGAGACACAACACAGGGGAAAACAGTGATTAGTGGGGGTGGAGGGAAATGGAGGATATCCAGCTTCCTGATGGCAGAAACCCTTTGTCATACATCTCTGTACACACATCCCACCACCACTACCTCATCACCTCTTCTCAGCATCAGATATAATGTTTTGCACATGCTCAGCCTTCAGCAAATGCTTAATGAATAAAAACATAATGGCATATCCATTCTCAGCAAGGATTGGAATAAACAGTGAAAAAAAGATCAGAAGACGGGAGGAAAGCAAAGCACATCTAAGCTCAGTCTCCTTGGGTTCTCTTTCCATTTTTACAAATCTATAAAGAATCCTAGAAGACAAGATACCAAATGGAAGTGAGAGAAGAGATAATTTTCACATTTTTTAAGCATCCAGGTCTCTTTCCCTAGTCTCCCACAAAGGGGGAAGGCACTATTGTGGGATGACCTAAATGTATTCATTTTGACATTGTCTCCACATTTTTCTAATCCCCCTCTAGCCTTGGAATACTCTCTTTAATCCTCTCCATTAATCTTCATTGAATATCCTCTTCAGGCCAAGAATTTTTTCCCTTATATTCCTTCTCTGTATTAGTGCACACTATCATTATGTATTTATTTGCTTTTATTGTACTTTGTATTTTTATGTGTTTATTTCTTTTATAATAGTCTTCTTGTTTTTTAGGTATATACACCCTGAAATAGTACTCTGAAGGAGAAGAGGAAAGAAATGTAACATAAATTCAAAATATACCATATGACAAATGTTTTATAAGTGTTATCTCTTTATTCTTCCCAATTATTCAGCAATAGAGATACTCTTAATCTCTACTCATAGATAAAGAAACTGAAGACAGCCCATTTTCTCAACACTATGCTATAAAGCCAAGATTAATGTATCATATTCTCGCCATGAAAAAAAGTCACAAACTCCCACCCTCTAGTCTCACTCCCCAGTATTCATTATTTGTGGTAAATTAATAGCCCCAGTCCTTCATAACCCTGCCCCCACCCCACATCCACAGTCTTTGCCATATAACTTCACAGTTCCTTTCATTAGAGAGGGGGAATATACCCTGATTCTGCACCTTGGATTCAGCCCTTTGACTTAACCAGTGGAATATTAGCAACGTGACATAACCAAAATCTTGGAAAGAGCTTGCACAATTGGGCTTGCCCACTTGCTCCTCTGAGAACATACCCAAGTTGGCCCAGTGGTACCAGAAGTAGAATGAGAGACACAGAGAGCAAATTCAAATCAAAGCAAGCCCAGCCTAGATCAGCTGACTTTCAGACCCATGAGTAAGCCCAAATAATCCCAAAAGAGACATCTGCCAAATCAGTTGAGAGCAGCCAATCCTCAGCTAACTTGCAGATCTTCAGAATACATGATTACTGTTAAAAAAAAAAAGGCAACAACAACAAAAACTCTGATTTCAAAATGCCCACTTTTCTACTATACCACACTATTCTTAGGCCGGATATTAACTTCATCCTATGCTCTCAGAAACATTGATCTCTTGAAACTCATTCTCTATTGTTTAAAAGACAACAACAACAACACTAAACTTCTTTTACAAGGGTCTCCAAAGTCTCTAAGTTATAACGTTTTATGATTTTATTTCAATTTTTATAGGGGATTCTATCATTCCATCTTTTCCTCTTCTTTTTCTTCTCCCCAAATGATAATGCAATGATGTAGAATAGAATGTCATTTGTTCATTAGTTTATTCATTCATTTGACAAACTTACTATATATTGAACATAAGACAAAGTCCTGTCATCATAAACATATAGTTAAGTAAATAAAAATTAACTAGAACAAATATTTAACTAAAAGTAACTTTCTTAAAAATTTTTTCGGGCGCCTGGGTGGCTCAGATGGTTAAGCGTCTGCCTTCGGCTCAGGTCATGATCTCAGGGTCCTGGGATCGAGTCCCGCATTGGGCTCCCTGCTCTTTGGGAGCCTGCTTCTCCCTCTGCCTTTCTCTCTCGCTCTGTCTCTCATGAATAATAAAAAAAAAAAAAAATTTTTCATAATGAAAGTATAGCTTTTACTCATAGGGAGGCAATTAGGATGTATTCAGGCTCTAATTTTTTGGAAAGAGTATCTTTATTTTAAGAAGGGACACATGCACCCCAATGTTCATAGCAGCAATGTCCACAATAGCCAAACTGTGGAACCAAGATGCCTTTCAACAGACGAATGGATAAAGAAGATGTTGTCCATGGGGCTCCTGGGTGGCTCAGTCGTTAAGCGTCTGCCTTTGGCTCAGGTCATGATCCCAGGGTCCTGGGATGGAGTCCCACATCGGGCTTCCCGCTCTGCGGGAAGCCTGCTTCTCTCTCTCCCACTCCCCCTGCTTGTGTTCCCTCTCTCACTGTGTCTCTCTCTGTCAAACAAATAAATAAAATCTTAAAAAAAAAAAAAAGATGTTGTCCATATATACAATGGAATATTACTCAGCCATCAGAAAGGATGAATACCTACCATTTGCATCGACCATAGGTGGAACTGGAGGGGATTATGCTAAGTGAAATAAGCCAAGCAGAGAAAGACAATTATCATATGTGGAACATAAGGAATAGTGCGGAGGACCACAGGGGAAGGGAGGGAAAACTGAATGGGAAAAAATCAGAGAGAGAGACAAACCATGAAAGACTCTGGACTCTGGGAACCAAACTGAGGGTTATAAAAGGGAATGGGGTGGGGGGTTGGCGTAACCGGGTGATGGGTATTAAGGAGGGCACATGTTGGGATGAGCACTGGGTGTTATACGCAACGTTAATGAATTGTTGAACACTACAACAAAAACTTATGATGTACTATATGTTGCCTAACTGAACATAATATAAATAAATAAATTTTAATTAAAATTTTAAAAAAGAATATCTTTATTTTAGAAGTAAAGAGGACTCAGTGAAAAATTATCATTTCTCAAATGATCATCAATTTTCCTCTTTGAAAGAGGTATCTATGGCAGCCTATCACCCAGGAGGTCCATCCATCTGCACAGCAGCTAACTCTTAGTCCAGTTCTCAAGACATCCTACAACCTTTCCTTGTGTTGTAATGGGGCCTGCGGATGCATGAGTCACAGGGACACACTTACGATGAGGTGTTAAATCACATTCCCCCCCCAAAAAGTTACATTAGATTCCTAGATCCCAGACCCCAGAATTTGACATTATTTGAAGATAGGATCTTTAAGAGGTAATCAAGTTAAAATGAGATCATAAGGATGGGCTCTACTCCAATATGATAGATATCCTTATAAAAGGGGAAATTTGGACACAGAGGCAGACATACATAAAGGGAAGACAATGTGAAGAGACATGGGGAGACAGTCATCCTCAAGGCAAGGAGACAGGCCTGGAACAAATCCTTCCCTCACAGACTTCACAAGGAACCAACCCTGCTGACCTTGATTTTGGACTTCTAGCCTCCAAAACTGTTGTTTACATTTCTGTTGTTTAAGCCCCTCAGTTTGTGACATTTTGTCACAAATTGGCAGCTCTGGCAAATGAATACAGGTGTCTTTGTGTACACTGACCACAACAAATCCCACTCTAGTCATAAGGAGACCCCCTTAATAAAAAGGAACTGGGGGGCGCCTGGGTGGCTCAGTTGGTTGGGCGACTGCCTTCGGCTCAGGTCATGATCCTGGAGTCCCGGGATTGAGTCCCACATCGGGCTCCCAGCTCAGCGGGGAGTCTGCTTCTCCCTCTGACCCTCCTCCCTTTCGTGCTCTCTCTCATTCTCTCTCTTGCAAATAAAAAAATAAATAAATAAATAAATAAAAAATAAAAAAAAAAAAGGAACTGGGTACGCAAACAATGAATCATGGAACACTACATCAAAAACTAATGATGTAATGTATGGTGATTAACATAACATAATAAAAAAAAAGGAACTGGTTGAAAATTTGAACACTGTGTTTGCCTTTAAGCAGGATGCTTTATCATTAGAGAAATGCATCTGTTTCTATGACACTGTAGTTTCAGTGGTACTTAAAGCAGTGATAAAAATACAACTGTGATTTTGTGATTGACAATTTAAAAAGGAAGGGGATAAATGTTTATTTAATAAACTATTTTTTGCAGAATAGGAATTTTCATATCACCTTAGAGTGGTAATTCTAAATTCACCATAAGTCAAAACCCAAAAAATCACTTAGAATTTCCTTTCTGTAATTGTGTACTCATTGAATTTGTAATTCTGGAACTGTAGCACATGTGCTGGGAAAGTGAATTATTAATATGAACACAAGAATTTCTGGTTTTAAAAGGACATTTATTTAAATTCAAGCATTGGCAAGTTTTTTGTTCTGAAGAGCTTTACCAAAGCAAATCCATCAGTTCTGAAGTCAGATTTCTATATGTAAATTTCAAATGTACAGACTTGAAATTACTTTTCTCACAATCTCATGAATCCATAAAAGACTATAGCAAAGTTGATAGTTACTTGCTATCTTCACAAACATTCCATCATTTCCACATGGCTTTAATATTTGAATCTGGCAATATGTCGTGACTTAAACATACCATCTTCCCCCCCAAACTAGCTCCTCCTCCTGTCTCGCATATTTCTGCTAATGATAGCACTGTTCTTTTAATTGCCCAGGCAAGAACTTAATTATTCTAGATTCGCTTCTGTATTAGTCAGGGATCACCATGGAAACCAAGCCAACAGGATATATATTGATACATAGAAAGAGACATTATGAGGGGTGAGTTCACACAATTGCAGAGGCGGAGAAGTCCCACAATCGGCCGTCTGTGGTGACCCAGGACAGCCCATCTTGTAGTTCCAGTCCGAAGTTCTGAGACCCAAGGGAGCAGGTAAGTCCTAGTCCAAGTCTGAAGGCCTGAGGACCGGGAGCGCCAGTGTACAAGGGCAGGAGAAGATGGATGTTCCAGCTCAAGCAGAGGGCAAATTTGCGCTTCCTCAGCTTTTTTGTTCTATTCAAGCCCTCAGTGGATTGATTGGATGGTGCCCACCCACAATGGTGAGGGAGATCTTCCATACTCCATCTACTGATTCAAATGCAAATCTCTTCCAGAAACAGACACACCCAGAAATAATGTTTTACCAGCTATCTAGGCATCCCAGAGCCCAGTTAAGTTGACACATAAAATTAACCATCACACTTTCCTCTTCTTCCATACCGGTCAAGGCCTACAGACTCTATATTTGTACTTTGCTTTGCATGCGACTACACTGCATGCCCCGTTTTCCCTGGGGATACGTTCCAAAACCATACTGGATGCCTGACCCTGGGAATAGGACCTAATCCTATATATACTCTGTTTGTTCCTCTACATACATAACTATGATAAAGTTGAATTTATAAATTGGGCACAGTAAGAGATTCACAACAATTACAATAAAATAGAATAATTATAACAATATAGTGTAATAAAAGTTATGTGAATGTGGTCTCTCAAAATATCTCATTGTATTGTACTCACCCTTCTACTGGTGATGATGTGAGAGGATAAAATGCCTACGTGATGAGACAAATCGAGGTGAGTGACGTGGGCATTGTGACGTCGTGCTGGGCTACTGTTGACCTTCCTATGATTCACCAGAAGGAGACTCATCTGCTTCCAGACCGCTGTTGACTGTGGGTAACTGACACTGCAGATAAGGGGGGGGGCTTACTGTACCTCCCTTCAATTGCATTTGTTCACCCTATCAAAGCACCTATTGAATGTATCTGCACCTATAAAAGTTTTTGTCTTTATGCCAGCCTATCTAGTTTAATGTTCCTTCAAGCACAATGTTATTTAAGTTACTCTTCTGCGCAAAATTCAAGGGTTCTCCATATCTTAACCAAAAAATTCCAACATCTTAAGATTTTTTTATGATTTGTATCCAACTTACTCTCTCTTCACTTCCTCCTACTCCTACTTACCATTTTCCACATTCTCCTCATTTTTCCCTTTTTCCATACTTTGTTCCAAAACTTTTTTTTACTCAATATTCCCTTATCTCTACCAATTCAACAGGGCCCATTTCGAAGATAATGTTTTCCTTTTCTTAAATTTTATGCAGACACATGCTCCCCTGTTTTACATGCTTGGGTCCAATGGATTTCTGAACACGGAATCTTTTGGAGTTTATACGAAGAGTGCACCTTCCATTTGTTATGTAACATTCCAGTAGAGCCTGATCAGTCTCTTGAGATCAAACACATCAATTTTTATGCATTAAAACATAAATAAAAGCATACTGAGTGGGATAAATAAATACTCTGGGTAGCATTGTGTCAATTCAAGTCAGAACTTGCAATTAAATGAGTTTGCCACAAACTTATTTTTTAAAAACTCAAGTTTTCAGAGCTTTACAGATTTTAGAATTGTGGATAAGGGTTTGTGGGGTTGGAGTTTTTCTCAAACTTAAAATGCTTCAAGATTTACTGATTTCTACTTGGTTTGTATTTGTTTATACCCATATACAAGGAGAATTTATAATTGACCAGGTACTATACTAAATATTTCATACATGTGCATCAATAAGGAGCCTACTGGGAAAACAGAAACCATTTCAAGAATTTACAAAAGAGGGGGCGCCTGGGTGGCTCAGTCGGTTGAGGGTCTGCCTTCAGCTCAGGTCATGATCTCAGAGTCCTGGGATCGAGCCCCAAATCGGGCTCCCTCCTCAGTGGGGAACCTGCTTCTCCCCCTCCCTCTGCCCTGCTCATGCTCTCTGTCTCTCCCTCTCTCTCTCTCTCAAATAAATAAATAAGTAGAATTTACAACAGAGAAACCAGTTTGGGGAATTTGGTCACACAAATGGCTAAAGGAACTGAGAGTCAAAAAAGGAAGAATGAGGTAAGCCAGACAGCAACAAGAGCAGGAAGTCATTGTCACCCTTAGGATGGAGAGACAAAGGAGGAGGCAATGTTACAGGAGCCCAGGGGTTGAAGACACCTGAAGGAAGCAGGAAGCAAGGTGACTGTCCAGCAGGAGCGACTATTATGAAAGAGATGCAGCTGCTGCCCGAGGATATCCCCAAGCAGAGAGGAAAGGAGAAAGATGCCTTGGCTTGTCTTTTTCTTTCCACACCTCCAATCTTCCACCAGCCAGAAGCCTGGTGACACAAGGGCCTGGAGGAGTCAGCCCTTCTGTGATACAAGGTAGAGCTGGGGAAGGGCAAGGAATGGACCTGAACACAAACAATCCCAAAGCAGCCTGATATATGTTCCTTTGACTCTTAACACCCTATAAGGAAGGCACTATTATTATCTTTTACAAATAGAGAAACTGAGATACAAAGGGGTTAAGAACATGCAGACCTAGTTGGCAGTGGAACCACAATGCCAACCCAATTCTATACCTAGAGCCTATCCTCTTAAACATCGAGATGTCCTGGAACTTAGTAGATGCTCAAGATATTTCTTTATTGAGCATTTCCTAGGTAGAGCCCAGAGATACAAATACGAATGAAAGCCTAAAGTTAGAACACTATTGAACTCAACACTATTCAGTTCAATCAACATTTCAGGCAGCAGAAAAAAATAACTTCATAATTTTGATAAGAGTTCTAATTAATAGCATATTCAAAAACTCCATATTTGTGCTACATTTAGACGTAATGTCAACTTTTTATTTCATGTGAGAAGAATTGCCAGGTAAGTAGTGGCAACTGCTGAGGAGCATATTAATTTCGCACTCAAAAACCAGCAATAGTTTATGGATATATACAAGAAAAACCTTATTTATTTATTGCCATAAAATGCAAGTCTCTGAATAAGATTTGGGAAGGTCAAACAAGCCCTCCTCTAATCCATTTAGGTCTGACTTCCCTCCCTTTATGATAAAAAGGGGGAAAGAAAGAATACCAATAAGAAAAGGAGCTGAGAGAAAAAATAGGAAAACTTACTTCCGGAGCTAGATAATACTGATAATAAAAAAGATAAAATAGAACAGAACCTTATTACTAACACGACCCACCATTACATGGAGTTTTCTAAAATGAACAGTCAGTCATACCATGTGGTCCTAAAGTTAAAAGATATACAGATATATAGAAAGCCATGGGGCACCTGGATGGCTTAGTCGGTTAAGCATCTGCCTTCCATTCAAGTCATGATCCTGGAGTCCCAGGATCTAGCCCCACATCAAGCTCTCTGCTCTGCGGGGAGTCTGCTTCTCCCTCTGACCCTCCCCTGTCTCGTGCACTCTCTCTCACTCTGTCTCTCAAATAAATAAATAAAATTTTTAAAAAAGAGAGAGAGATGGAGAAAGCCTTTTATGTCTGTTGTTACCCTCGTCCCAGCAACAGTTGGGGGTGCCTAATTCAACTAATACTAAAACTATCCAAATGTACCTCTTTTCTTCCCTCTTCTTCTCTACGGGTCCTCTGTATTCCCCTGGTGTTCAAGTGCCATGGAAAGGTAAAGCAGGGAGCAGAAATCCAGCTTTCCTTTACAAGTCGGTGTTATTTAAAGAGAAGAAAAAAAAAAGACATTTGAAATTTCTAAAGTTGCAAAAATACATTGCCTTGATTGTTGCGTTTTTACAACTATCAGCAAAAAAAAAAAATGCCTTTTCACCTACATACTGCTTTTCTTTGAGGTAATGTCTCTATTGTTAATACCTATCTCAAAATTCTTTTCTGATTCTGGTAGTTTTGCAGGTTGACTGAAAAGTATGAAATAAAAGAACTTATGTCTGTGCACTTGGAAGTTTCAATTCGAGGCCATTCCATCCTTCTATAGAAATTCTAGGGAACAATTTCAAGCTTAGCAGGACAGAAAAGAAATAAACATAAACTTTCCTGTAACCCTCGTTCAAAAACTATTGACTCCTATTTGGGATAAGTCAATACAACATCATCTCTTAAATTACCTGAAAGAAAAAACTAGACTAATTTGGAGGATAAGTGTTAGAAACTACTTTACCTGCTTTCTGAAAGCCCCATCTGAGCCTATTGAGAGCCTTTTGTTGTAGGTTCAATTATGCTAGGAACCTGGGGCATGTTTCTGCTGTTTTGCTTTAAGTATAGACTAATTTTCCTAAACAGTGCTCTTTGTCAACTGTGTTTTAGGTTTTGGGTATTAGTCTGTGATTTTATTTCCCTAAAGTAGTGGTGTTAACTTATAATAAAAGTCCTTGAATAGACAGGCTGCTAGGTCTATAAGTATTTTTATGGAGATGTCTGAGTCTTCATTGAGCTTTCTGGAAATCTAATAAAAACAATTTGAAAAGTCAAAAACATAATTATTTTATAATGCCTTACACTAGATACTCAATGAACATTTATGAATTAGTTTTTTTTAAATAGAAGAAAAAACAAATTAATGACAAACTTTGGATTTTTGTAATAGGGGATTGGATTTGTTACCTATTCTCAAATTCTAGAAACACTCAAAGGTCATCTGTGACTATAAATTGCCTTAGACCCACAGACTGTTTTACTCTTGAGTTCCTTCAGAGGAACCCTGCTCTACTCTTGGACGAGTGCCCTCCAGTCCCAGTTATTTATTTGCATCTACTTTGTCATTAGGTTTAGAACATACTGTGCCTCTGTCACTATTTGTTCTAGTACCTCTGACCTCTCAGCTTCAAGCTGGAATTTGGGAGGGAAAATCTTCTTAGCATCTTCCTTAACAAAGAATGAAGCACAAAGCTGACTGGGTCTCTGCTTTTTTTTTTTTTTTTTTTTTTTTTTTCTTCTTTTAAAACCCCCCTTTTTTTGTTCCTCACACTTTTCCCTTTAGGGCTGGGCCTCTACAAA
>NC_058407.1:38401234-38452813 GCF_002201575.2 Neomonachus schauinslandi
TAACTTTTCTTTCTTTTTTTTCAATTTTAAGTTTTGGGGTGATATTTTTTTTTTTCTTTTTTTTTTTATAATTTTGTTCAAAAAGTTTTTGGGTTTTTTTTTTTTTTTTTTTTTTTTTTTTTTTCCTTCTCATTCCTAAAGCCCTCTTTCATGTCATCATCAAACTGTGCTCTGTAGGACTGGGCTCTGACACAGCTGAGCCATAAGGAAATCTGTTTTCTTCGTTCTTTGCTACCAAAATCCCAACTCCCAAGAGCCACTGCTCCTCACCACACCCCACCTTTCATTGCTTCTCTCTGACAAGGAACCTGACATACTCACATGACCGTGATCCTTTCTGGTCCTATAAGAAATTAGTCTAATTTCACAAATTACACAAATTCTCACCGACAGGCCAAGAGGCTGCAGGGCCAGGTGACTCTGACATGGAATGTCTTGTTCTTGACTGAGCAAAAAGAAGGGAAATCGGAAACTTGGATTGAAGTCCCAGATCTATCACAACCGGGATTGGAAGGGCAAGTTATTTGACCTCTCTGACTTTAATTTCCTCCATCAAAAAAATAAGAACGGTAATGACAATTACCATGCATGGTCGTAAAAATATCTGTGAAAAGTGCCTACAAAGTGAATTTCAAGGTAATAGAAAGTTAATGTTTAGATACTTTTGTATTCTATAAGGCACATAATTCATGATGCTCTTTAGGTTAGTATTAATTTTTAAATGTCATATAAGTTGGAGAACCATTCACAGTGATATTAGTAATTGGTTAACCGTTTCCCCCACGTCTCATCCCCATCCTTCCCTCCATTCTGGAGCATCTACCTTCCACAGGAAGTCCACCTAAAGGGAACAGCAAATGTTTAAAGGTCCAAGTCCATGCTCTGCAACAGCATTACTATTTTAGGTACAAATAAATTGGCTCTATTTCCACAGATTTTTTTTTTTAGATCAAATTTTTCTTTTAATGTCTTCAGATAAACTGATATTTTGGACCTTAAAGACATCTCAAGATAGTTTGTTTTGGCCTACTCTGTCTTGCCAGGATTTTGAAATTTATCTTATCGTGAGTCCTATAATCTATTATTTCAGCCACACACAATTCCAGAATTAAATAACTGAACATTTTTTGTCTTCTTTTTCTCTGTAATTTCTTTAAAATGCAAATATAAAACAAAACACGATTTTCAGAAACAGATTTTAAAAGTTAAAAAAAAAATAAAGGGCATCTATGTTTGTATCTTTCTCTTTTTAGACTTATCCAGGTTACAGATATGAGCTTCAGAGAACCCATACACTTCCTTAAATTATACACAATTGTTGTATGTGCATTCATCTTTCTGAGGAAAGGGTCCTTACTCTTAAGTGACGATCCACGACTCAACCAAGGTGAATAACAACTGCTCTCCATGGCCCTTAAGTGAAAACCAATGCCAATGGATGTCTGTGAACTTAAGACCCACTTTGAGTTTTCTTCCATCTATCACAAAGCTGCAGGTCTTTTCTCCAGTAATTATTGTATTTGTTTGCTGCCTTAGAAACAGCAAAAAGCCAGTGACTGGCACGTCACTAGCTGCTCAGATGAATGATAAATGCAAATGGATGAGTCTTCAATGTTACCCTTTGATCTCCCAGCTTGCTGGGTATCTCTCCGGAGTTTTCTTTGTAGGGCAATTTGGAAGTTTCTTTTGAACAGCTTTCTTTTTTCATTTTTATTGGATAAGAAATTACTCTACATTCTGTTCAGCAGGGAACACATTATTCTGTCAAAGCTGCAGAGAAAGAGAAGCATTTTCAAAATGAATATCACATAGAGGAGAGATATAATTCTTGAAAGAAGTTTGGCTCAGTAAGATAAACAGAAAAAAATATCCTGGAGAGATTTATGAGAAACAATGAACTTTGGTCATGTTGGACTTTCTATTTGAGGGAGAACAAGCTCCCTTCTATAGTTATTGATATTCATTTTTGTTGTCGTTGTTTTCATTAGACATTATATTAAGAGACTTACAAAGTGTCAGAGTATTTGGGATGCCACTGAATATACAGAAGAAATATATACCTCTCTCCAGCCAGGTAAATTATTCTCTGAGGGTAAATTGACCCTATTTATAGTGTCATTAACTCTTTTAGCATGAAAGAATCTCTAGATAGAGAATGTAGATAGTACAACTTAAGAGCATACTACATAAGCAGCTTACTTTCCTGATAAGATCAGAATCACTATGCTTTAAATAAAATAGGAGAGATGTGTTACTTGGAGCACGTATTTACTGCCTATGTTCTGCCTTCTTTATTCTTCAAGAGCAAGCAACACACATAATCAAATATGATCAACCTGAATCAAATCTCTTCTGTTCAAAAAAAAAACCACCTCTGAGATGAACTTCTGATCAACAACATCCCTTAATTAGTATTCAAGAGTTTCTCCCTACTATCCAACAATGCTAGAATTTTACATTGGGAACTATACAAACCCTACAGGACTCCAGAAGGTAGAGGACAAACAAAGAAGAATTGGAAGAAACAAAGGTAAGGGAAGAAAAGAAAGAGCCTTTGTTCAATTAATGAGAGGAAAGGGGTGTATCTATCAGCAGAGATCACTTTATTTTTATTTTTTTTTAAAGATTTTATTTATTCATTTATTTGAGAGAGTGAGAGAGAGAGAGCACATGAGAGGGGGGAAGGTCAGAGGGAGAAGCAGACTCCCTGCCAAGCAGGGAGCCCAATGCGGGACTCGATCCCGGGACTCCAGGATCATGACCTGAGCCGAAGGCAGTCGCTTAACCACCTGAGCCACCCAGGCGCCCCAGAGATCACTTTAAACAGAGGCAACTCAAGCAGTGACCTCTAGGCCTTCATTTGAGGTATTCTAGAAAAGTTTTTCCCATTCATGTGTTCCCCATCCCCACCCCACCTCCCATCCAAATTGAAGTCCATGGCCCCTTCCTAGAAACCCAAGAGGGCAGCAGAATTTGGAATTCTGAATTTTTTGGACTTCAGAAAGTTAATAAGAATACATATACTTTAGGGGTGCCTGAGTGGCTCAGTTGGTTAAGCATCTGCCTTTGGCTCAGGTCATGATCCCAGGGTCCTGGGATGGAGTCTGGCATCAAGTCCCACATCAGGCTCCCTGCTCAGCTGGGAGTCTGCTTCTCCCTCTGCCCCTCCCCTCACTTGTGCGCACTCTCTCTCTCTCTCTCAAAAATAAATAAATATATTTTTAAGAAGAGTACACATGCTTTATATTATGTAACACCCTATAGTGGGGTACCATCATCGAATATATTACTATTTCTGTTGCAAAATATATGAATATCCACCCTAAATGTGGAAACAAAGACTATAAATAGCCTTATGTCAATTCATGCCAGGTTTAGACCCAATTAGGTCAGATAGGCCTTTGTTACCAAATTATTCTTTCAAGATGGAATACTACTATGTTAATTCATCCCGCATAGTCTTTCCCAGCTCTCACACCCACACCTTCCCATAGAAATCACTAGTTGTTTGAGTGGCCCTAAGTTCTCCAGATTTCATTTTAATATTTGAATAAATATTGCCTCCTCTCTCTCAGTCTTCTTTCAAAACTTCTTTCAAAAGTTCTCCCATTCAGTATACGAAGCAAACAATACAGCTCCCTCCTGATCTATCTTATCTTGACCAAGCCCACTTGAAAATGAGGGAGGACAGAGTGAGGGAGTGTGGGGGATAGTTTCCCATTTCATTCTCAGAGTGGCTTTTAGGGTACTTTTTAAAAAATAGTTTATTTTTATTCAAAGATGAATTGTGTTGCTGACCTTAAAATATAAAAATCTTCTTTGTACTACAAACATATACAGAAAAAATATATTTACCAGTCATTAACTCTGGAGACTCTGTAGAACTTGAGCCACCTGAAATGCTTGACTTTATATCTCTTTTGAACTGATGTGAGAAATCTTGAATGGCGGCTGATTCTCTGAGTCTCAGAAAACCAAAGACTGGGAAGCAAAGCAAGAGGAGGTTGACATCCTTTAAGGGGATTTCATCTAGAGCATGGCAAGGTCTGATAAAACAAGTCTGCCTGTTATTAGAAAACACCTCTTCACTTAATCAGTGCATATGTACTGAGGCCCTACTAGAAAGGAGCACTGTAAGGGCTGGGCAGTAGGTGCTCAGCACACCCGAGTTCCCTGGAGGCAATATTCTTCTCCCCTGAACACTGAGTGCCAATAAATAAGTGCCTGATATCCTACAGCTCCATACCTGAGCATTGTTACTTCCTGATGCTATAACTTGATGGTTTAGAAAATGAGTCATTAGTATGACCCTCCCATTAGAGGAGAAAAATAAAGATAAGATACCACTGATGTTAAGTTCCACAAATTAATTTAAAGACAAGAAAAGAGAAAGATCATTCCACAGCCTACTTTTATTAATATAGCTAATAAAAATATCTTGCCTTTTTTTTTTTGAAATCACCAGCCTACTTTATGCGATTTAAGAACTCAGGAAATGTGACAGAGTATAATTACCTGCTCCTGCCTTTTTTAAAAAAAAAGGTACCAGAATAAAAAGGTCATCAAGTTCTAATAAACATCTGCAAGAGCTACAGAAAAATCACTGGTTATTTGTGATTCTTGTGGAGCATGCTACTTTTTATTAACAATTATCAGGACAATTCAAACTTCGTACATACACTATTTTTCTGAAGATAAATTTGGTAGGTTAGGTGTACTTTAAAAAAATTATTCTAGGTATGTTTATTTCATAAATGTAAAGAGAAGTCCCTCAATTATTAAAATCACTGAAGTCCACAAATATTACCAGAGATACCAGTTCTTCTCTCTTAATTAGTTGGAATCTCACATCATTTAGATAGTTTATTTTTTTTAAAAAAATATTTTATTTATTTATTCATAAGAGACAGAGAGAGAGAGAGAGGGAGAAGCAGGCCCCCCGCTGAGCAGGGAGCCCGATGCAGGACTCAATCCCAGGACCCTGGGATCATGACCTGAGCCGAAGGCAGACACTTAACCATCTGAGCCACCCAGGCGCCCCCATTTAGATACTTTAAAAGCTCAAATTCATGTTTAATAAATAGTAAAGCTAACAGCTGGCACCATATATTAACTAAGTGCTAGGCACCATTCTAAGCACTTTGCATATATTGACTTATTCAATCCTTACAAGATTCAGAGGTAAATACTATTATTTTCCACATTTTACAAATAAGGAAACTGAAGCACAGAGAGATTAAGGAACTTGCCCAAGGTCACCAGGCCATTAGTGGCAGAACTTGGGTGATCCCAACCCAATGAGTCTGACTCCAGAGTCCTCACTTTTCATCCCTGTGCTCTACTTCTTAACAAAATAATAACTAATAAAAGTAAATGACATTTGATGTGGTTATTTAATTAATAATGCTAAAACTGTCCAAAAACACATCTTCTGACAAAACTGAGCACAACTAGTAAACAAAGCAGGCATCAAAATCAATCTACCTTAAAACTAAACTCCAGGTCCAGTCACTCAAAATGATCCATATACACCAGCAATTTACCTCTGAACCTCATATACAGCTGAACTGACCCTGAAGTTGAAATACAGAAAATTGTTGGTAAAGTGAAAAACAACTGAAAAAATGTGAGAGTACTACATCAAGACCAGCATGCAGTAGTATGAAGGGGATCAGGGCTACAGTCCCCGTGGGAAATGATAAAACACAGAAATGGCAGTAGCAGAGGGAATGAAGAAAGGGGGACAGGTGATGGAACTTAGGTGGAGGTGACTTGGCTACTGAATGGATGTAACAAAAAAAAAAGATAAATATTTGAGATTATTGCTCAGGGACCTGGCTTGAATGAGGCTAAGAGAATGAAGATGCCTGACATACATTAATGTAGGGGGCAGGGAAGGAAAGGCAGGTTTGAGGGTATAGAGAGTGAATTCAGTTTGTGAAGTGTTCGGTTTAAAGTTGGGTTAAATGGGTGAAGGGTAATAAGGAGGACACCTGTTGTGATGAGAACTGGGTGTTATATGTAAATGATGAATCACTAAATTCCACTGAAATTGATATTATGCTGTATGTTAACTAACTGGAATTTAAATAAAAACTTGAAACAAAAAAATACATAAATAAGGTGTGAATGGAATATCAGATGATAATGTCTGGGAAGTGGCTGATAGAATAAATCTGAAGTGCAAGAGAGAGGTCTACGTTGAATATAGAGTTGCCTTTAGCACGTACATTATCGTTTCCACCTTCAGCACACCACCCCTAGGCATAGTGTTTCTAAAGGCAGCCTTCCTAACGTGATTTTATTAAAATTCTTCTCATATTCTTGAAGTACCAACTATACCTATGGCACTGTGATAAACACTGGAAATTCAAAAAGGCCTATAAATATATTTTAATTTTACACTCCCTCAAAGAACTTGCATTTGAACAGAGTAAGAAGACTAACTCATAAGACAGAATCTGACAAAAATCATCACAGAAACACAAAACCTTTCAGGGAATCAAATAAACCACATTAGTTGGAGAGATCATGGACTATTTAATGAGGGAAGACGCATTTGACCAAGATAAGGTAAAAAAAAAAAAAGGATAGGACAGATGAAGGATGAGATGGAGATAGAAGGAACCACTTCTAGTGTTAGTCAAGTCTTAGTTGCAGAGGACAGAATCCATACCAACCTCTTTAAATTGAAAGGGATTGCTCTAATTCTCAGGTAATCAAAGGTGTAGAGAATAAATGGAAGAACTAAATAAACAAACTCTGGGCAGAGTGTCCAAGAATAACTCCCAAGTTCCCACTGTGGGAATGGGCTTCCTAGACCCTGCCTCACCTACCACCTTCAAGGAGCTGCCACTTCCAAGGTCAGTCCCAGGGCCATCTGCCTCTACAGCAATCTGCACCAGCAAAATGGGTACTTTTTGCCCTTCCTCCCTTCAGGGCATAATTTAAATCTCAGGTGAGCTCATCTTACTGACTGGACCTAAATCATATCTAGCACTCTTGCTAGGAGATGTGGTTTTTTAACTTTCTAGTCTCCACAGTACTGAAGGACACACTAAAAGGAAGGTGGAAAAGATGATAGGTAAGACAATCTACATATCTGCCATCCTGGACATTTTTGGAGACTTGTGATTAGGCGAGGAAGCAACGACTGACCCACCAATTCATTTGCTCATTCACCCAGAAAACATTTTGGTGTTAATGATATGTCAATACTCAATATTAATTTTACATTTCTACCTTTACTCGAGCTTTTATTCTCTGAGAACACATCAATTCCCTATTCAGCTACAGTCTGTTATTGTACTTCTGCCACTTTATAATCTAAAATATGACTTTATATATTTTCTTGACATTTGCTTTTATTGCCTGAAAATGCTAATTTAGCTGTTGGCCTTCTGTGTTGGAATCATGACTATTAAAGTAGTTGATATTCTTATCCTGCATCTGGTAGCAAAAGCTCTCATTATCTTTGAAATAAAGAAGATAAAAAAATTTCCTCACCCATTCCCATTCATCTAGAGAACATATGTTCTCATCTTCATTTAATCATCATCATGCATAATGGAAATAAAGAGAAGGAGGAGGAAGATGAAAAGAATAGCACTAACAATTTTGTAGTGCTTACCTTGTGCAAAACACAATGCTAAACATTCAACTTAGCTTTTTCCTTTAATTCTTCTAACAACTTTATTAGAGAGATTCTACAATTATCACTATGTTACAGATGAGGAAACTAAGAATATGAAAGAATAAAATAATCCTATCAACCATTTGGCAGTTTTAACTGAGTATAATTATACTTCTAAGACCTTCTTTCTAACATAAAGAAAGGCGACCTCCCTGAAACTAATATAATGTTGCATGTTAACTATGCTTCAATACTTTTGAAAAAGGAAGACAGAGAAAGAAGAAAGAAAGAAAAATAGAAAGATGAAAGAAAGAAAGAAAGAAAGAAAGAAAGAAAGAAAGAAAGAGAAAGAGAAAAGGAAAGCAAAGGAAAGGAAAGGAAAGGAAAAGGAAGGAAAGAAAAGAAAAGAAAGGAAAAGAACACAGACAGGGGTTGGGGGAGGAAGAAAGTGCTTGTCCAAGGGCAAGATTGAATAAGAATCCCCTATACCTTAAGGAACACATACATTTTGACTCATAACAAGTTATTCCACATCTGTATAAGTGAGTAGTGGTTGTCTAGAAAAGTGGTATCTAACTTAACTCTATCCTCTTTAAGAAGTAAACTCCAACTTTAATTTTAATTATAAACTGTAATACTCCATTGTACTAACATCAAAACATGTGGAACCCTATTTTTTTCATTGAACCTATTATATTAGCACCTCAATCTGCAAGGTTGAAAGTCATCAAGAAGATAGTTCTTCCCAAAGAATAGAAATACAGATTAGAGCTCCATTTTTCAATCAACATGAAGCAGGTCTTGCCCAAGATTTTAATGGAAAAGTCTTCAATCATCATGGCAGCAGCCTCAGAAAATAAATCAAGTTCCCCAGGCCTGGGTTCCTATGACTATCCTGGCATCAGATCATGACATTAATAAACTTAGAAACATGAGACAAGAGTGCCTGACATAGAGTCCCAGCTTGCTGTTAATTTGTGATATCGCTTTAAATAAGCCATTTAACTTCTCTATTTGCTTCCTCATCTGTAAAATCAGGATTAAAAATAAGTTCTCAGAATTTGGTCAGCATTAATTAGTGTTTTGAAAGCATATTAAGATCTGAGCACTGAGTAGGATAATGCTAAAATGTCCAAATCAGTATCCTGATGTGTCCAGGGTCAAATATCTAATTTGGCAATAGATTTTGGTCAATCCCATTTCTCACAAGTTCATCAAAGTACTGTCCAGGCAGTGATCTATTTGAAACACTATACCAATGTCTTTCATTGTGTAAACATGAAAGTAAGTATTCATAATTGATTGTTCAAGAAGAGTATAGAACTAGATGGTAATTGAATTTTTAATAAAATATCAATTGAGTGATATTTTTTCTTTGTTGCCTAGAAATTCTTTGTAACATGAAATTATTGTAATCACTGGCATTTCATTATAAAATGGACAGCTACAATTGACTTAACAGAATAAAATTTGAAAGATTAAATATACCTTGCTGATTATACTTTAAACAATCCTGCTTATTGTCCTAAAAAAAGAGCTTTTTGCATTAATAAGATTTCATATATGAAATTGTCCAAAATTTGCGCTT
Source organism: Neomonachus schauinslandi (assembly GCF_002201575.2). Classification (NCBI taxonomy): domain Eukaryota; kingdom Metazoa; phylum Chordata; class Mammalia; order Carnivora; family Phocidae; genus Neomonachus; species Neomonachus schauinslandi. The sequence goes on from NC_058407.1 coordinate 38,410,456, forward strand.
TATTCCTGTGAGTAAGAACAGTGATCCAGTCAACAAATACATATTTAACATTTTCATGTGCCAAGCAATATTCCTGGTATTGGGAGTAGAATAGTAAGCAAAACAGATCAAATCCCTATCCATGTGAAGCTTACATTCTAGTGGAATGTGAGGAAAGACAGAAACAGGAGAAATAAACATGAATAAAATACATACTATGTCAGGTGCGGATAAATGTTATCTAAAAAATAAAACAGGAGAAAAATCACAAGGCATGATGAAATATCTGGAAGGGTTGGAATAGGGCAAGGATAGCAATTGTGAACAGGGTGGTCAGAAAAGGCGTCCCTCGTAGAAAACTTTTGAACAAAGACCAATAGCTTTATTTGTCTGTCTGGAGAAAATACATTCCAGGTAGATGGAAGAGCAAGTCCAAAAACTTGAGGCATTCCTTGAATATTTGGAAACCAGCAGAGAAACCAGGATGGAAGGAGCAGAGAAAACTAAGCACTGAAGGTCAACAATATATCATGAGGTATACCTCTGAGGTCAAAAAGGTATTATATTATCCTCTATGTGGAGAAAAAATTGTATGAGGACAAGACGGTGGCTGGGAGACCTGGTAAGAGGTTATTATACTAGTGCTTGCTTCGGCAGCACATATACTAAAAAAAAAAAAAAAAAAAAAAAGAGGTTATTATACTAATGCAGATAAAGAATATGCTGTCTGGGACCAGAATAATGGTGACGAAGGTGACTGGACTCTCAATATATTTTAAATTTAAAGCTAAGAGGATTTACCAAATGATCTGTTTTAGAATGTGAAAGAAAGAAAAAAGAAGGAAGATGTTAGGATTTTTAGACTAAGTATCCAGGATAGAATTGCCATTAACAAAGATGGGGGGAAAAAAGATGGGGAAAAGCAGAAGTTTATTTTCAGGCAGGTTTAATTGGAAAATGTTATTAAACATCCTAAATGAGACATAGAATAGACATGGGACATACAAGATCAGAATTCAAGAGAGAAGTCCAGGCTAAAGAAACAAATTCAGGCTTCATCAGCCTATAGAGAGAGAATGTTTAAAGCCATGAGGCTCTATAAGATTGCATGAGAGTGAGAATAGCAAAAAAGTAGACAAAATAATTCAGAACAATTCTTTTGTTAAAAACTAAATGTTTAACTATAATGATTCAAAGGGACACATGCACCGCAATGTTTATAGTAGCAATGTCGATAATAGCCAAACTAGGGAAAGAGCCCAGATGTCCATTGACAGATGAATGGATAAAAAGAAGATGTGGTGTCTATATATACAATGGAATATTACTCAGCCATCAAAAAGAATAAAATCTTGCCATTTGCAATGACATGGATGGAACTAGAGAGTATTATGCTAAGCGAAATAAGTCAGAGAAAGACAAATGATTTCACTCACAAGAAGGTACACAAGAAGATATGGCAAAAACAGCAGACAATAGAAAGAGATCCACAGGGGCTCCAGATATTTGGAATTTCCAATATTAGATTTTAAGATAAGGATGCTTACTTTATTCATGGAAAGCAGACAACTGAAAACTCTAAAAAGAAATCATAACACACTTGAAAAGAGCTAAAAATATAATTACCAAAATTAAGAAGTCATGGAAGGATTTACAAACAAATTATATCTGGCTGGAGAGAGAAATAGGGAACTGGAAAAGCTCAGAAAAAAAATAATCCAGAAGAGAAAAATCAAAGCATATGGTTAAGAGAGCTAGAGTACACTGTGAAGTTCAACATATAATGGATTGTCAAAAACAAGGGGACAGAACATTATTTGAAGAGACGATAACTAATAATTTTCTAAAACTAATGTATCAATCCATAGATTCAAGAAGACCACAATTTTTAAGCAGAATAAACAAAAAATAAAGAGAATATTTTCAGTGACTAAACCCTGTAGAACTTCCATATTTAGAAGTTGGAGATGTTGACAGATGAATGGATAAAGAAGATGTGGTTTATATATACAATGAAATATTGTTCAGCCATGAGAAAGAAGGAAATCCCACTGTTTCGACAATATGGATGGACCTTCAGGCATTACACTTAGTGAGATAAGCCAGACAGAGAAACACAGATATTGTATATTTGCATATAAGCAGAATATTAAAAAACTAAACTCCTAGAAACGGAAAGTAGAATGGTGGTTACCAGGGGCCGAGGCATGGGGGGGGCCTGGGAGATATTAAAGTCCATAGGAAAATGAGAGCTCATCTGTTGGGAGGAAGATAGCAGGTCTCTAAAGAAGGTAGCATTTGTGATGGACATCAAAGGATAGATAGAATTTCAATAAATGGAGATAAACTACTTATCTGAACTGTATTTGGAGAATAATATGAAATCATTGAATGTTCTAGAACAGGAAGAGTAATCTGATGTGGTACATAAAATGAGTTGAGAAGAAAAGAAACTAAAGGTTGGACGACTTCTCTAGGTGGTCTATGGCACCAGTCCGGGTGAAGAGTGAAAGAAAGAGGATGGTAGCAATGAGAATGGAAAGGAAAGAAAAAAATGAAATCCTGATTGTATTAGTCAGCTATTGCTTCAGCAATGCCATTTAACAAGCAATGCTGAAATTCAGGGGCTCTAAAATCAGTATTTTCTCTTGATTAGACATCTGTACTTGATCTAGGGTTTAGCTGATCTAATCTGGGCTTGATCAGGCTTAGGTCCAAGTTGTAAGTTGGGTCCACATCGGCACCATGTATCTCTTATCTTCCTTGGACTAGTGGAAATAGAAGAAATGAGAGAAAGGCAAAATAGTTTACCCTGGGGGAAAAAAATTAAGAAAAAATAATAAACCTGCTGAAAAGTTGATTGGAATGATTAGGCTGTGGAGAGATCAATGACAGGTGGTCACAGATTCTTTGAAGCTAGATTAATTTCAAGTAAATCCCATGTGTAAGCATCTCCAATATGAATCTCAAAATGAGGAATTTAACAATTCAGGAAAGATGTAATGGTACTTTATTGATTTAGAGGACACTCTTTCATTCATATATTCAGTAATTAAACACTTCCTATATACCAGGTGCTAGCACAGGCACTTACCAAAATAAGTAAGATAACAAGCCTTTTTTTTGAGGAGTCCATAGTCCAGAAGAAAAGGCAGACATGTAAAGAAATAATTATGATGTAATGTAACAATATAGATAAGTAGAAAATGCTGCTGTAACACAGAAGAGAGAACAGTTAACTTTGAGTTGGGGTAGGTCGGTGGGAGGAACATAGAATTCTTGAAAGAGGGCTTTGTGTGATTGAGGCATATGTGAGGAGTAATTGAGGCTGGAGAGCAAAGACAGCAAGGACAGCAAAGACATTCCTAGAAGAGGAATCATCATAAGCAAAATTTTTTTAAAAAGCAAGAGAGATTATGTTCCAAAATCAGTAACATGGTGGAGGAGGGTGGGGGTGGGGGATAACTGGTAATAAAGTCAGTAAGCAAAGTAGCAAAGAGCCAGCTTATAGGGGTCAGAGCAGTTTATGATGATATTTGATCATTATCCTGGAGGATAATGAAGAGCCATTAATGGGTTTTAAGGAGGGGGGAGTAATATCTATGCTATGCCCAACTTGGAACTTGATTTTCTTTCCCCACTCACCCTCACTACCATTCAATCAAAATCATCGTATCTTAAAGATTTTAATTCTCATGAGTTTTTTAAGTTTGTATCATCCTCTCCATCTCTATAGTTACCAAGCCAGTTCAGATTCTCTTTGTACTATTTTTATAAATAGCCCTTCGGTTGCTGCATTAGTTACCTATTACTGCATATTAAATTATTCCAAAACTTAGACACTTAAAACAATAATAAACAATTTCTTTAGTTCAGGAAACGTCAAGCTATTTCTTTTGGTGGTGGTTGTTGCTGTTGCTGTTGCTTAAAATGACCTCTGGGTTCATAATGTCCTTTTCCTCTAGCACCGATGCCCAGCCATACTTTCACCTTTCTCCCTAAATTACCTTCTATTCATCTTTCAAGGTTCATTTCAGGAGATATTTTGCCCAGCAAGTCCTTCCTGAGTCCCTCCTCCAACTTCTGCTCCAGAATCCTATACTTTTCCTTAATTCTTCCTTGATACTGTGTGTATATTTTTATCCTCTTACAAATCACATTCTAGAATTATTGTCCAATTATACACCTGTCTCCTCTGCTAAATAGGGGACATCCTGAAGTTTTAAACCTTGTCATATTCATACAAGTATTCACAGCACAAAATGTCTAAAAAATAATAGACACTCAATGAATATTTGTTGAATGAATCATTGACTAGATTTGCATGGTGGAAAGATTGTTTTAACAGTTTAAAAATATATGTGCACTAGAGGCTGAAGAAAATGAGGTCAGGGATACCAGTTCAGAGGTCATTTAGATACTTAAGCTGAAAGATGGGTAAGTCAGGGATGATAAAGTGGTAAGGATAGATTTAAAAGATGTTTATGAAGTCGAATCAATGGAACTCAGTGAGAAATTGTGAAGAGGGAAAGGATGAAAGTTTCAGTGGAAAGAGATGGTTGAATGCAGGAAGGATTACCAAGAAGAGAATAGATTGAAAAAAAAATCGGAAGAAGTTAGTACAGTTTCTGAGACAGAGTAAGTGCTCAACCAATGTTTGTTGGCCTTTCTTTCTTCCTTTCCTTTCCTTCCCTCACCTCCCCTTCTCTCCTCTTTCTTTCTTTCTTTCTTTCTTTCTTTCTTTCTTTCTTTTTTCTCTTCTCTTTTCTTTTATTTTCTCTTCTTTGTAATCAAAGTGGAGCCAGGGGCATGGAGGGGGAAAGGGTGAGGAGAAAAGAAGGAAGAAGAGGTTGATATGAAAGAAAGAAGAAATAAAGAAAGGAAAACTTTTTTATCAAATTTTAAATACAGAAGCAAGATCTTAGTAATAAACATTAGAATTGTTTCCTTAGATACAAGAAAAAGAAGTAACTAAAACCTAATCTTGGTAATTTAGATGGGTTTAGTTACTTCACTTGTATTTTAAACTCAAAGATCAAAATAAATGAACTGACTTTAAGAGTCAAGCGAAATACATTTTTGATATAAATGCAACAGGAGAGATGCATAAAGAGAGGGGAAATTAACCATTCGTCTCCTCCTTTCTGACTCATTTCCCTGTTGAAAGTGGGATGGGGCGCCTGGGTGGCTCAGTCGTTAAGCGTCTGCCTTCGGCTCAGGTCATGATCCCAGGGTCCTGGGATCGAGTCCCACATCGGGCTCCCTGCTCGGCAGGAAGCCTGCTCCTCCCTCTCCCACTCCCCCTGCTTGTGTTCCTGCTCTCGCTATCTCTCTCTCTGTCAAATAATAAATAAAATCTTTAAAAAAAAAAGAAAGAAAGAAAGAGGGAGAAAACATTCACAAATCCTAATATTATCTTCAAAACCACTTCCATAATATTCAATTTGCTTGATATGCAGGTGAGAGGAGCGGGGCAGGAAACCTTCGTTCACTTGGAATACATACCTGGTCCTGAAGAGTGTTGTGGCTGAAATGATCAGCAGACAGTTTTATGTCCTACAGAAGAGAGGATCACCTTTAATTGGTATATAGTAAATCTGGAGCATCTGGGCAGATTTTCAATGAATCCAAGGCAAATTGGAGAGATGTAGAGTCGTAATTGATTTTTGACATCCTTATTTTTTTTTAAAAAAGATTTTATTTATTTATTTGACAGAGACAGAGACAGCGAGAGCAGGAACACAAGCAGGGGGAGTGGGAGAGGGAGAAGCAGGCTTCCCGCTGAGCCGGGAGCCCGATGTGGGACTCGATCCCAGGACCCTGGGATCATGACCTGAGCCGAAGGCAGTCGCTTAACCAACTGAGCCACCCAGGCGCCCTGACATCCTTATTGATACTCCAACAAAAGTTGGAAGAGAAGGCAATGTAAAATTACTGGCTAAAACTTTGGCTCCTCTGACAAAGGGTATCAAGTAGCAGAGATGAATCTTGCCTGCATGGACTAAGTTTTGTTTCTCATTCTGTTTTCCTCCTGATAGATAAAAATGCGCAGGACACTGAGGCCTATTCCAGAATATGGTAACTGGCATTCACGTAGGCATGCTCTCTATATAGTTTTGTATTTTTAAATTTTCAACAAAAGCAGCCTGTAAGAACGTACCAGATAAATCAACTAAAACTGGAAATTGGAAAATATAAGAGATAATGTAAGTAACATTTAAATGATGACATATAATAGATTACAATAAGTAGATTATAGGGGGTCAGCATGACTTGTATAGGTGTAGATCCACATAAAGACACAGACAGGAGAAAGAATATAGGTGAGCAGTTCTCAAACCTTAACGTATATTGGAAATAGTCTTTTGCTAAGAGATTTTGGGGCCCTACCTCTGGAGTTTCTGACTCAGCAGGTATGTGGTGAGGCCTAAGAATTGGCATTTCAAACAAGTTCCCAGGTGAGACCGAGAAAGCAGAGTAAAGTTAATGGTGAAGGAGATGAAATCTTAATTGAAATTATATGTTTGTTCAAACTTTACTTTTGCTATTTCAGCAATGCAAAATATTAAAAAGTCTGCGGAATCAAACTGAAATAGTTTCGAGGTCCAGCTTACACAGATCTGCTGTGAAACTTTGGGAAACTTACTAAACATCTCTAGCCAACAATACCATCATCTGTAAAATGACCAAAATAATGAGCCTTATCTCACGTGGTTGTTACGAGGATGAAATGAAATTATGTAAATCACTTCATTTCGTGCACGGCACATAATAAAGCTAAATAAATGCCACTTGTTATTGTTATCATTATTATCACAAGAGAAACTTCTGCATGGTACCTAACACATAGTACGTGTGTGGAAAATGCCAGTTACCCTCTCCTGGTTCATCCCATATTAAATGAAATAAAACATGAAACTGATTCTCATAGGACACCATTCACTGGAAATGAAATAGTTGGTCAATGTCATCCTTAAAAAAAATTATTTAGTACATGGTGTGTGCAAAATTCTTTTTTGACCCTCAAGGTCCTTCCATCTTCTTAAGGAAAAAGGACATAGAGAAACAGTATTAACTATTGGGAACTACACCCCAAGTAATGGCTGAGGAAAAAAAGTTTTAAGGAGCAACAGCAGTTGCTTTGAGCTGGGGTACAAAGGAATGATTCATGGAGGAGGTGGACAGTGGAATTTGTCATTTGGAGGCTCTGACTCTCCTTTTCCTAACAAAATGAACTCTCCCTTTTGAGAAAGCCCATGGTGTACCTACTCTTGGTTGGAGTTACTGTTCTCTGCACACTATGGAGATCCCTTCCACAAACTGGACTGAACAAATGGACGTATAACTTAGTCTGGGCCAACTGGATGCTCTATGCCAGGCCTTGGAATTCTGAGAGGGATGTGAGTGATAAGAGATACTTGGCGGTCAAAGTCATGGCAGCTGCAATGGCAGTAACTGAGTCCTTAATGGACTCTTCTTTCTGTGAGATGCTTGCTATATATGTCTCCTGCTTCTTGACCTTCTAGAGTTTTCTTGGTTCCAGCTACCCCAAACTTATCTTCTAGCCTCCTATGAATTCTGTGAGTCCTTCTAGTAAATTCTGACTCCTCAGGCTTTTTGTGGCAGAGGGCTAGGTAGGGCTTAAGTTAGCCAGTGTTTCTTTTCATTGCTCTGAACCAAGAACTAACTGATAGTGGATCAAACATGCATGAGTTTTCAAAGAAAGGTAAAATTCATGAAAACAGAGAAGAAATATCTCAGTTTGATAGGGAATATGCCAGAGATGCTGAATGGGCTTAGGAATTGTCTAAAGAGAGAGGATAAGGATTTCCTAGGCTGATTTGCTGAAGAGTGGTTTTTCTATGATTCCTTTGTCTCAAACTCTTGTTTTAACCAAATGAATCTAGTAATTGTTCCCAAGCCCATTCCAGCATCTCTGGTAGTATAACAACCAAAATTTGCTTACCCTAGTCTATTGATTGGCTATTTCCTTCAATCACCTGTCAGAATGTCTACCTTCATCTGTCCTCAGACTGTCTTTCTCTTGTTTAGAGTCCCTAATAGTTTTTAACCCATTTCTGCATTGGCTTCATTTCAACTACCTACCCTTCAAATTGCCTTTGATTTCACAGCCCTGAACTCTAGCTCATGCGATCCAGTCTAAGCTTCAAACTAAATTGCTCTACTTCAGCATCTACATCCAAGACGACCACTAATGTGTTTTCTCTACCTCTTCACTGGATGTATTGGTCTAGTTTTAAGGGAAATATATCCTCAGAACAGATACATTCCCACCTGGCTTAAATCCAGCCACTTCCAAGCAGAGAGCATGACGGAGTGACTTGTTTAAAAAAAAAATTGTTTGGATGAAAAAATCTGGCAGTAGCTTAGTAACAGTTGGAATGAGGAAAAAACTGAACACAAAGAGACCAGTTGAGAAGAACCATGACATAGGACTTGGACAAGGGTGGTAACAGTGGGACTTGGAAAGAAAAAAGGAGATAGAATATTACAAAGGAGAAATAGACAAGACTGAGTAGAAAAGGGATGGAGATGAATCCAATGTAACTTTCTGGTTTGAATCCATGAACAAAATAGAGAAATAGAGAGCATCTGCCAGTTTTGAGAAACTGCTTTATATACTTTCACAGATGTTAAAAGACGAGAGGAAGGATTTCAAGGCAGTGAGGGCAATCAACAAGGCAAACGTTATAGGAAAGTCCAAAAAAATGAGTCAGTTTTAAAAAGTCTTTAGATATGTTTCCTAAAAGGTCACTGGTGACTATGAAAAAAAAAAACTTCAGGAAAGTGATGGGACTGAATTCAGATCACAAGAAAATAAAGAATGAATAGGCGGGAAATAGAGGTGTCAAATATAAACTATTTTAGGGAAGTTTGGAAGTGAAAAGAAAGCTGAAAAAAAAAAAAAACGAGGCCATGATTCAAGATGTTGAAGTTGAGGAGAGGTGATACCACCCTCATTACAAAGCTATAAGGAAACTGTGTGATGGTCTTTTCTGCTAGTATTACAAATCAAGATTTTTAACCTTAAAAGTCATTGTATTCTGAAAGGGACTGGCACAGTCTCTTGTTGTTAACACCTGTTGGCTTAGCAAGTTATGACATAAGAGTTGATTACATAGACATTGTTTCAGAAACAGAAAAAATATAATTAAGGCACAAAAAGACGCGGGTACTGACAAGTCTTATTCACACCTTTCTACTCTCTAAATGAACTTAGTTTTTTTGGATGTGAAAGCATGACACAGAGAAAAGGGTTTTTAATTCAAAGCTTACACTCTCTCCCAAGAGTGTGTTCAAAACTAATTGCTTTATAAAGTCCAGAGGGCAAGCGAGGACTCAAGTTGCAGAGCAACTACACGGATTTCTGCGTTTGGAAACTTGGTCCTTCCAAGTCAGAGAAATGAAAACAAAGCATATATGAGAAATGACTGTCCTGCTCTTATTTGAGTGTGTGCATGCTGTTTCCCATAAAGGAGCAGAAACCCAGTGCCAGACTTGTGCATACTCAGAAAGGTAAAAAAGATAGCATCTCCGGAATGAGGCTGGAGAAATGTGACTCATCTCTTTTGTTCTTTGCCAAGCTTACCTTGACATTTACTTCTATAAACATGGTCAGTGAAGACTATGCAAAAAAAATTATCTTCCGAATCCACATCTGGATTTTTTCTCCACCGCCACATCTTGACTAGCTAGGAGAATTTTCCTCTCTTCCATTACATACTAATGCTAGTAATTACCCACGCAGTGGACCTTGTAGTGTACCCTACTTCTAACTTCCTCCTTGCCTGCTAGCCTCGTTTTAGCTCTGCTATAGCCCTGCGAAATGAACTAAGGACAATCATTTTTGCCTCCCATTGATTATCAAGGTATGTCATGATGGTCATATAAGGGGACGTGGGCACTTAACATTATTTTGGTATTGGGAGACAGTGCACTTCTTTTTTTAGATCTTTCAGCGTTTGGGGTTTTTTTAATTTAAATTCAATTAGCGAACATATAATAATACATCATTAGTTTTTGATGTAATGTTCAATCATTCATTAGTTGCACTTCTTTTGTTTATACATTGGAATGCATCTTTGAACTAAGTTCATCAGGTAGAAGTATATCTGTATATCAAGCTTAAATGTGATCTCAAATACCTTTTTTCATTTTTAGTTATCTACACGACTCAAAGGAAAGGAATGTTTTTGACAATTATTTGTTTTAATCAATCTAAAAAGATTGTATGAACCTCAGATGGATTTGGACTTGAATTCTTTATATTAGTTGAATGATGGTTTTGCATGTATCTCTTATGTTTCCAAAATCACGTTCTGAAACTAGTACAGATTGTGTGTGTCATCCTATATATTCTCTGTGCCTTTCTTACATTCTTTTTCTCTTTTAAAGATTTTATTTATTTATTTGACAGAGAGAGACACAGCAAGAGAGGGAACACAAGCAGGGGGAGTGGGAGAGGGAGAAGCAGGCTTCCCGCTGAGCAGGGAGCCCGATGCGGGGCTCGATCCCAGGACCCTGGGATCATGACCTGAGCCGAAGGCAGACGCTTAACGACTGAGCCACCCAGGTGCCCCGCCTTTCTTACATTCTTACTCCTCAGCAACTCAGGCACACCTCCAATTACTGGAACTCAAAACAAATTGTTCCTGTTTAAGATTACTGAGGGATATAAGGATAGGTCGCTGGCCCCACAAACCAACAGAGAACTTCCCACTATGGATATATATTATCCCATCATCCTCATAATGGCAGTTAAGCTCTCTTAGCCTAAATGTTGTGTTGTAATATTAGACCATCTACATGATACAAAGTAGACAGTTTTAGTGTCAGTTATTCTATTTACTTGGTCAATTTAGAAAACCAAACAAGATCATTCAAGCTGCCACTATGATATTTTTACCTGAAGCCGTTGAATTTACTTTGTGTTGTACAGATTCTCCCCTCTAGGGAAGAATGAGTGACCTCTACAGGATGGTTTCTAAGGATGAGGGGGTTGTTGTGGATAATTAATGTCCACACCTGAACTATGTTAGAGTCAGGAGTTTCTCCTCTAGAATGTCTGATGGAAGAACCTTAAAGTCAGACAACAGTCTGACTTTAAGGTAGGCCTAGGAGCCTCATCTTAAAGGCTTCAGGTGTTGAGGTGGCTTTAAAGGGTGTCATGATTTGGTCCCTGAACCAAATATTTGCATACGTGTGGGTATGGGTATGTGGGGTGGTCTCAAGAACAACACATATAAGGGGGTAAGGGAAGCAGGACAGGGCAGAGGGAGAGGGTGAACTGTGATATACTTGCAACAAAGGCTTCAGCCCCATCCCACAAGTTCTCTGAAGTTGGAATGGCCTCTCAGATCTGCTGAGCTGAAGCAAGGAGCTGGGCCTTCATGCCCCTACCCCTTCACACCCTCTCTCACCCTTTCATACCCATCATACCGATAGGAAACACGCTGGCCCCAGGAATGAGATGTAACCTTGGCAGTCAAAAAAGGGAGGGATCAACTGTGAGCCCCCAGCAGCCAACACTTCTGGCGCATGGGGGAATGAGGGTCTTGGTGCTGAAGGCAGGATCTGGAGAATGTACCACAGCATCCACTACAGGGGTGGATGATGAAAATTCTGGGATGCAAAGGCCATCCCCTTTCCTCAACCCCAAGTGATCCTTTGTTCTGCCACTGCCTAAGGACCCCAGAGTCCTTAGTTACTAACTGGGTGATATTAGAGAAGTAATTAAGTTTTTTTGAATCCTTTATGCTCTCATTTGTAAAATGTGCTTACTCACAAGGTTGTTGTGAAGATCAAATAAAATAATCTGGCAATGGGGCCCCTGGGTGGCTCAGTTGGTTAAGCGGCGGCCTTCAGTTCAGGTCATGATCCCAAGGTCCTGGGATCAAGCCCCACATCGGGCTCCTTGCTCAGCAGGGAGCCCGATGCGGGACTCGATCCCGGGACTCTAGGATCATGACCTGGGCCGAAGGCAGTCGCTTAACCAACTGAGCCACCCAGGCGCCCAATAAATAAAATCTTTAAAAAAAAATTCCAACAAGGATTCACCATAGTGCCTGGCATATTTAGAAACACTAAAGAAATAATACATATTATAATGTGTCAATAAATCTCTGCAGTTGTTTAATGTAACCTAGCACACATCTTTTTTGCATTACCTGAAAAAAAGGTGTTAATAAGGAGATAATTAAAAATCTATCACCATAGCTATCCGATCCTATGATTGGCCTAATATGGTGGTGACATAATCAAGCCAAAGACAAAAACTCAAAAAACCCAGCATTTTCAAGCTTTTTGTTGCTTGAGTGGAAGCAGGGGCGGGGGCAGGGTGGGGGAGTAAAAAGTCAAAAGTCTGAAGAGCCTCATTTAATGAGATCAAAAGAGTTGTAGTATTCCTTGTAAGAGAAGACTAAAACTGTGTTAAAAGGAAAACAAGCAAACAAAAATCAACCTCACTCTCTAAAGAGAACCGGTGAAAGGATATATTATGTCTACAAAACCATTTAGTCAGGGAGTTCTAGACATAAAATAGGCTTTCGACAGGTATTCCTTGAATTGAAATACATCATGTGAATAGAGTGAACAAGACCTTGTTTACTAACTAGCATCTTAAAATGGAAAAATATAATGAATCCCTACCATGTACCAAAAACATATATATATTAAGGGCTTGAATATATAAAGATAAATAAGACATAATCTCCACCTTTACGGAACTCACTGCTTAGGTGTGAGAGTGATATGTCAACAAATCAGCACAATACAATGCCACGGTGCATTGGAAGCACAGGGAAGGGGCTACTAACATTGATGGGAAGGGTCAAGCTTAGGGATTTTTGACATTTTCCTGTAATCAGTAGCAAGGCAATAAGGACTAATAAGCAAAGGGGAGGCATTATTTGAATTTGTTATTTTTGGAAAACGTTACATTCATTCATTTTTTTGACGTTTTCATTTATCTGCTTTTGCCAGGTACTGTTTAGTGAGCAAAATAGACAACCTCTATCACTCCAATTAAAATGCTGGCTGCATGGGGCGCCTGGGTGGCTCAGTTCGTTAAGCGACTGCCTTCGGCTCAGGTCATGATCCTGGAGTCCCGGGATCGAGTCCCGCATCGGGCTCCCTGCTCGGTGGGGAGTCTGCTTCTCTCTCTGACCTTCCCCCTCTCATGCTCTCTCTCTCTATCTCATTCTCTCTCTCAAATAAATAAATAAAATCTTAAAAAAAAAAATGCTGGCAGCAGGAGGAGCTGAAGCCAGGTGAATCTGGTGACCAAGAGACCAGGTAAGAAGCTGTTCTATTTATCCTATGAAGAAATGATGGAGAGGAAAGAACAGATTCAAGACATAGTCGGGAGAGAGTCCTGCATTCTTCAGAGAATTCAGAATCACATTTCATTTGCCTTAGAAAGATGCGCCCCTGATGCCTTATGATCCAAATTCGAAAATCTTAGATTCTGTGGCTGTCAGCTGGGTCAAAAGGTCAACCCCTTGACGCTGTTTCCTCTCTTCTTCCCACTGTCTTTTCTGGAGCATAAACAATCATGCTCCTCACATTCCCATCAGATAGGAAATTGTGATTCCAGGGAAATGGGCCAAAATTAGCCAGCTTCCTCCTTATAAGCAGGCCTCTTCTCGGTAAATAAATTCTATTTACTTTGAAACTAGAAACTTTGTTTGATATCCAGTATCAATATCCAAAGGCAATCTTGTTCCTTTTCTTAAAATGACCAAAAAAAAAGATCTAAGATTAAACACTTCTTTTTTTTTTTTAAGATTTTATTTATTTATTTGACAGAGACAGCGAGAGCAGGAACACAAGCAGGGGGAGTGGGGGAGGGAGAAGCAGGCTTCCTGCGGAGCAGGGAGCCCGATGTGGGACTCGATCCCAGGACTCGGGGATCATGACCTGAGCCGAAGGCAGCCACTTAACGACTGAGCCACCCAGGTGCCCCCTAAGATTAAACACTTTTTAAGACAAAAGTTTTAGGACCTCTCTCAGTCAGACTCTGCCTAATAAAAATGACTTCTCCAGGATACTATTTTTAGCCTTCATCTTTTTCCTACCAAAATATGTTCTTACTAGTACAAAATGTCAGCTCATATGCAATAAGAGTCATTTCTCCCCAATTTTGTTACTAGTAAAAATAACTCCACCCAAACAAAGCAAATGACATCTGAGTTTTTTGAAATGATGTCAATTAAACAATATTTCGTATCACTCTAAAAGGCTGTGGTACAGAATTACTGATTGAGCTACTGTTCACTATATTCTGTAAATGCAATTGAATTTAGAGTTTGTTTATAAATAAGCATTTTTGGCACATGAGATTCAATGTCTCCTTCACCTTCCTAAGCCACAAGAAGACCCTCACCCAGTCCTGCCAATTTGCCCAGTCAGCAGATAACGTAGTTAACTGTCTTTGCAAAATTGGTTGGCATCATCTGTCTCAATGTTACTTCCTAGCCTGATGGTAGCTAAGAAAAACTTTTCTACAAATTTTTATGGTCAAGGAGCTCAGGCTAAGAGTACAGAATATGGGTATCTTTGCAGCATAAGTAGTTCTAATGTCCTTGATCTGAGCCTGTCACGTTCACCTCTTCCCTGCCTTGTGCTTCGCTCTGAAACTACACAGCAACTCAGAGTGTTCCTGTGGCTCCAATGATAGAACAGGCACGTGTCCCCTCCCCCTAACACACACACTCTCCCCTCTTTAAAGGAAAGTTAAAGATAGCCCAAATAAGAAGGGAAGAACACCAGCGCAAGAGATTGGCTAGTGGCAGTGATGAAAACAACAGGCTGTAGGGTACTGCCCGGGCTTCCCGAAGGGGGTCATTTAAAAGATGAGCTGGGAAGGAAGAGGGATGTTTTGAAAAACAGCAGTAGTAGAAAAGGCACTTCAGATTGAGGGGACTATGAGCAAAGAATGAAATCAAGAAAGCACACTGTGTCCAAGAAAACCTGTGAGACCCAATTTGGCTGCAGTTGGGTATATGGATATTAGTAAAACACAACCAGGTGGATAAGGTAGGCTTATTAATTTGCGGATTGTTCTAGATCCTACAGGGGAGAAAAGGATAAACTTAATTTGGTAGACTCTTGGCAGCAGTTGATGTTATAAAGAAGAAAAAAACATTATCAGATACTTTAGGAAGATTATTCTGGTAAGTAGTTCTCAGAGTGAACAAGAGAAAGAAGAGGCAAAGTGTAGGGAAAACATCAGGGGCTTATTTCAAGCAAAATGTACTCAAAGTCTAAGTTAAACTGGTGGCATTGGGAATAGAAATGACATAACAGATTCAAGAGCCATTGTGGAGTTAAGTTTTACATAACTAGGCTTCTTACTGTGATTGCAGAAGAAGCAGGAGTCATAGATAACTCCAGGGTCTCAACTGTAAATTAACTGAATTCAAATGTCATTAATGGAAAAAGCAAAGTAAGAAAAAGGACTTTTTTTGAAGAAGACATGATGAGTTCTATTTTATATATATTTATAAATGGCAATTAAGGTGGTAACTAAGATTCAGAGGCAAAAATGATTATGTCAGGTACTCATTAAGTGCCACACTGAATACTCTCAACTTCATTTGTCTCTGGGTTCCTTGTCCAGTTGGTCCACCTAAACCTTCACTTTGACAACCAACTCGATGTGGGCTCCAATAGGTACACCTAATAGCCCCTGACCATTCATGCCAATGGATACACCTTTCGTCTTCAATCTCAGGGCTTCTCTGTTACCGCTGAGTTGTAAGACCCTGCCTTGCTTGCTCAGGACACACACATACACAACCAAAACCCAGGGAAGCCAACACTGTATGAAACAACTCTTTGAGTACTGGGACATAAAAGCTGATACAGAATTTCCTCTTCCCAAGATGGACCATCCAGAGATGCAGTAACTTAGTATGGCCTGTTGGAAGGAGGCCCTTCAAGATTGAGTAATCAGTTGCATTTGATACCAGCTGGTACCAAGACCAGCTCAAAATATAGCCTCTTTGGCTCTAGCTCCTTCTCTATCTCATTCTCCTTTTTACTCACACCAGCTTCCCGTATTCTCTAATAAAAAGTTTCATATAGGCTTTCGCCTGAGCAATCTAGTCTAAGGGAACAGAGAAAGCCTTAACAAAGAGTGATTGGTTATTTATTTTATAAACATTTGGTCACTGAGATGGATGTAATGGTCATCAGTGGTATTCCACTTACCGTTCTAGGCACCTGGTACATTTGCACTTCTCTCACCCCTTGAAGTTGAGTGTGACCAGTCAGGTGTTTCCCTGGCCAATAATGAAATGTGAATTGAAAGGATGAGTCAACTCCAGCTTTAAATGCTAGAAAGGCAGTTTGTAGTTTTCTGTGTCCCCATAAAATAATGATCCAAATTTGTCTAAACATCCTTTTAAAAAAATCATACACATCCACAAGGATAGTAAATAAAACTTATAATACATGTTTACAGCATAACTCAGGGAGAAAAGATAAAATATTCTGAACTTAAAATTGCATGATAAAGTGAATGAATAAACATATTAATGTTTGGGGAACCAGAGTTCTTGTTGAAGGAGAAGGAAGATGCACATATGGAATGGAAGAAGTTCAAGGAGGACCCTATGTTGCTTGATTTAAAATAGAGGTGGCAATATGAACACATTTTTTAAGTTTTAATGTATTTCCAGTTCTGACCTCTGCAAGGGTCTCGAGGCAACAACAGCATAGTAGCAATGGAAACACCTACTGCCAGATTTTTGTTTCTAAACACCATTCCACACTCAGTCTCCTTCAAGAAATTAATGGTTCTGGCTCTGGGACAGGGAAAGCCCAAAATAAGCCTGCAGCATTTGATTGTGTCATAAAGCAACGAGGGCTCAAAAACTGATAGAGATAGTCAGAAGGACACAAGAGCTATCTTAAGGCTAAATCTGGGGTAATTTCAGCACCAGAAAAAAATAATGATGATAGTGAATTATTTTTAAAAAGAAGAATCTATGTATCCAAAGTGATACTAAAGAAAAAGGGGTGCAAGAGAATTTTGTTATAGAAGAAGGCCAGCTAATAAATGTAGAATGAATATTAGAATTAGAAAACCAACTTTGTGCAACCATCATGTAATAACTGATTTAAACAAAAATCATGAAGGGATGCTAAAACCAATGGGTGAAAGTTTGTTGAGACAGAGGATATTGACATATTCTCATAGTATCTCTCACACAGATTGCTATGGATTACGGAGAGAAAAAAGTGATTGAGCAATGGGAAAATCTGCCAAATGCCACTTGAGCCGAGTTACCAAATTTCACATCACCAATTATGGGACAACTGACAATAGGTGTACATCCTGATATGATTCACAATGCTTAGAATAATTTGGGTGAAGAAAGCTGGATATGATTCCACCCACTTGCCACTACAAAAAAGAACAATTACTCAGAATTATTGCAGAATAAAAAAATCAGAATTACTGTAAAGCTCAAATGATATAATGTATCTGAAAGGGGAGCAAGTCAATATGCCGAAAGTCAAATTTTCTAAAGCCAATTCACTGAAAGTCAATTAGCTAAATGACTAAGTTAAAAAGCCCATTTGCCAACTCCCCAATATTAGCAATTTACAAAAGTCTTATTTCTTTTGACTATTTGAATAACATTTCAATAATGTTATGTCATTTTTATGGCAGCAAGAGGAAACTAAAGCAGCCATTCCACAGTCCACACGGTGCAATCCACATCCAATCTGCCCTCTGATGACACACAGGTGAGCAAGCCCAGCCAACATCAGCAGATGCTAAACATCCTACCCATTATGACTTGCTATAACAATTACCAACATTTAAAAGACACATATTTTCGGCAAATTGAAACAATGGTAAATTTGTCAAATTGGTAGTTAAATACCATTTTTAGCAAACTCACTGAAGTAAAACAAAATGCTTCAAAAACATTATTATTTTCATTATAGTGCTAATAAAAATATTGTCATTTTATTGTTGAATCAATTAAACTAAGAAAGATAGAAACTGCAAATAAGAGTTGAATGTCCACAGTTATATTACCTTCTGTATGGTAATGATTAATCAAATATAGTCAAAGCATTCCAGAATATGGAAAATTTCAATCCAAAGCATTGTACATAATGAGTTCTCATGAGGAATGGGGTATAGGATTGCGTGTATGTCTGTGTCTATGTGTATATTTGTGTGTGTGCATGTGTGTATGCTTGTGCATGTGTGTTTTTCACAAGGTGGCTGCAAAAATCATGTCCTATAGAATATGTTCTAGTTGCCTGAAAATCTAAAAGTGTGCATCAGCTTAGGAAATAGGAGAAGGAGAGAGAAGGAATTAATAAAAATATGTGGAGAAGAGAAGAGGAAAAGATAAAGGAAAGCAAGATAAAGAAGGTGGATAGTCAGTCTTTGGGAAGATAAAGCAAACACAAGGGTGGCTGCCCGTCCACTGGGACATAAACCTAAATCAGATTATCACAGTCTGTGAAGATCATAATCACTGATCATGATCATGGATCATGCAATGGCGTCAGCAAGAGGTGGTTCCTAGTAATGTAAGGGCCATTCTGTCCTAAAAGAAGACAGGAAGAAATGATGAGTTCATGAGAAGATGAAGCTGCCAAGAGATGAAGAATCTTCCTTCATTGTCTCACACGTAAATTTTGCCACACACAGACACTGACTGATGACATCTGATTATAACAGCTGACAAGGCTCCATGGCCTTGGAGCCAGCAAATGTTTTCATCAATACACCCCAGCAGTTATGATTTGCATCCATTCACCTTGTTGATTTTGGACTAATTCCCTTTTATTTCTAATGATATGATAAGATATTTGCTCCTACAATTAACTCAGAACATACCCCCAAAAGAGCCTGCTCATGTTTTGATGGAAATGTTTTTATCTGCACATGGTTGATGTGATTTTTCCCAGTACCTTTTGTAACCACGCCATTCATGATTTCCATTGGGTGCACCCCCATATACTGACAGCCAAGTTCCAGTGGTTTGTAAACTTTTCCATAAACCACCTTCAGCAATAGTTATTGAAATGCAGTCATGCCACAGATATCAATTTATCTTTTCTTATCCAGAAACCTAAAGTCTGGGTAGGAAAAGGGTGTATGGTAGGGGAGGACAAGATTTGGGAAATAGGAACAAAGATGTTATCAATTTTCACTTTTTGTATTAACATCAGGGCTCATGACACTTGCATCTTTTTTTTTTTTAAGATTTTATTTATTTATTTGACAGAGAGAGAGGGAACACAAGCAGGGGAGTGGGAGAGTGAGAAGCAGGCTTCCCGCGGAGCAGGGAGCCCGATGCGGGGCTCGATCCCAGGACCCTGAGATCATGACCCGAGCCGAAGGCAGTTGCTTAAGCGACTGAGCCACCCAGGCGCCCCCACTTGCATCTTTTTTTATAGACTAGGTTAAAAACTAATATTTTTACTTTCCAGATAAAAAAAAGTATTAATTAGAACAATTTGGATACTGTCTAAGAACAATGATAATAGTAGTGCAAACATAAAATCTCTGTGACATCTTGACATAACATCTTCTGGATTAATATCACTATTTCTTTTTCTTTTAGAAATTTAGCTAGCTTGTGAGAAAACATCCCAAAAATAGCCAGCTGTGTGCCCTTAGACAAGTAACCTAACTTTTCTAAAATTAAGGATGAACACTAGGATGTCTTTACCTCTAGTATTTTATGACTGAGTAATAATTAAATTTATTTTGATGTGGCTTCCTCTCTACAGATGTTTAAAGCCCACAGTTACTTCTACTGCATATCTTCTTACAATTGCTCTAAATAAATTTTACTGAAAGACAGGATATTCCTGATCCAGTCACAAATTTTTTTTCTCAGCGTATTTTCTTTTTTTTTTTTTTAAAGATTTTATTTATTTTTCAACAGAAAGAGAGACAGCAAGAGAGGGAACACAAGCAGGGGGAGTGGGAGAGGGAGGAGCAGGCTTCCCACTGAGCAGGGAGCCCAATGTGGGACTCGATCCCAGGATCCTGGGATCATGACCCGAGCCGAAGGCAGACACTTAACGACTGAGCCACCCAGGCGCCTGTCAGCGTATTTTCTTAATTTTAGTTTTTATTTTCTAACCCTTTTAGCTTCCTAATTTAAAAATTTATGAATTCAGCAGATTTTTTAAAAGACTGATGATGCACAATCATTACTAAACCTTTTTGTGACATAATCTATAGACACCTAAAATAATGCCTTGTACTTAAGACATGCTTTACCAGGCAGCTCCTCCCACACCCCCCCCCAACCTCACCCATAACCTTGCTCTCACCACCCTGATCCAAGGCATGCCTTCTTGAAGGAATAAGGAAGGCAATGAAGGAACTAAGACACTGTGACCATTTTATTATTAAATGTATCTTTGGCCCTAACTAGCCAACTGAGTTGGATCTTTCCCCAAGTTAGGTTGGTACTCCATTCCACAGCACAGACTATGTCTCACCCCTTGGCATCTCTGATTTAATTGGTCTTGGCTGGGGCCCAAGTACCAACTTATTGAAACTCTCAGGTGATAATGAGCTGCAAGTATTGAGAAATGGAAGAGCTTGAGGCTGATGGCTTTTCTAAGCACCCCTTAACAGAGTCTGGGTTGGGGAAGAGCTATGGGGTTGGGATAATTCTTGGTGGGTGGGGGTACCCTTGAGCTTTCACATGGTGTGTCTGTCTTGTGCCCCATTTAAAGGTTATTTACCACAACATCAAAGGGATGGAATTAGAAACATTCAACAAGTATTTATTGCATGCACACTCAACATAGGAACTATTTCACTTGTAAAATAATCGGATCTTATGGTGCCCTTCCCCCCATCAGATGATGTTATATGTAGGATTCAGAATAATATTAATGTCAGCCACACAACACTGATCCCCACACTATCTGGGATAATAATGCAACTCACATGGGGACATTTTTAAAAAGTTGGAATCCTGGCCCTACCACAGATCTACTGAATTTGGATATTCAAGTGTTTCTCTCATCTCCTTTACTAGTTTGTAAACTGCTTTCAGAATAGGTTCTTTGCCTCATACAGCTCTGTATCCTTCACAGCATGTAGCAAGGTGCTTCACACCTAATAGTGCTTATTTAATAGTTTTCAGGTTAAAATGGATATGAACACTGGAAATCCTTCCCTTTATAGACCAACTTCAACAGGTGATTAGAATAAATCAATAGAGAAAGTATTGAGTTATTTCATATGTGAACTAAATTCAAATTTAAAACCTCAGTCCAGGAAAAGTCAATCATACTTGAAATAACACTGATGAATCTTCAGAAGCAAGGAAAAGTTATCATTTATCAGTTGCCTAGAACATAATATTACCTTGAAACCAGTTTCATAATTAAAGGGGCTTTAATTCACAACCCTGAGATCAAGACCTGAGCTGAGATCAAGGGTCAGATGCTTAACTGGTTGAGCCACCCAGGTGCCCCAATAAGCCCATTCTTTTTGCAAAGAGTTGTATGATAATTTTCAAAGGTGTGGGCTTTTAAAACATACTAACAGTGCTTCCATTTTATGCCACTATTCCTGAGTTTTAAATGGAGAAAGTCATTTAATAAATATTTATTGAATGCCAAATAGGTGCAAGGCATGCTGCTGGATATTAGGTATTCAGCAGTGATAGGACAGCTTTCATGAGGCTTATGTTCTAGCACATAAGATAGCTAATCCATTAGTTCATTGCATTTGAAATAAATGCTCTTAAAGAGAAGTATGGAGTAGTGTGAACATATAACAGGTGCATGTGATTCAGTCTTAGGGTGAAGAACTACCATTTGAGCTGCGTTTTGAAGAATTAATAGGAATTAACTATGGGAAGAGAAAAAGAGAACATTCTGACATGAGGAACAGCAAGTAAGAAGACCCTACAACCAGATGGGGTGTGAAGCCTACAAGAAAAAAATGAAAGCCCTTGTGGTCAGAGTTCAGAAAGGAAAGACTGAGTGATGAGAGATTCTTGGCTCTGATGAGGCCTCAGTCAGTATCAGGACCTTATTAAAATTATAATTGTTGCACTTACCTCAAGACCAGTAGCAAGCCATAGCAAGATTGAAGCTGAGGAGTCACACAGTCAGACTTGCATTTTTCAAACCACCCTAACTGCAATGAGGAAAATGGATGCAATTAGGAGTAGAGACAATGAACAGAATGAACAGAAAGAGATCTTCAAGAAAGTTATTCAAGTAGCCAAGGTAAAAAGATTTTATCTCAACTAGAGAAGGGAGAGTGGAGATGAAGAGAAGTAGGTTGATTCATGAAAGATTTAAAGCTAAAATCAACAAGACTAGGTGACTGATTAAACATGGGAGTGAAGGAGGGGAAAGAATCAGCTGAGGCCCAGTCCTCCGGCTTGGACCACTGGGCAACTGCATGCCAGGACAGGTCACCCAAGGAACATATGAAGACTCTAGCTTTGGGAAAAAAGAAATAAGGCCATTTGGGTGATGAGCAAGCAATTACATAGCAATAGTTCTGTACCTGGCACTGTTCTAGGGGATATATACATATATATATTCTTTTCCCCAAAGCTTCATAGCATGTCTATCAGATAGGTTCTATACAATTCCCAGTTTACCAATGAGGAGACAGAGGTGCAGGGAGGCTAGGTGACTTGCTCAGTCAAACAGCTAGTTCATGGCAGAGTCCCTCAACCATGATACTCATATTCAACAACCTACCTGTATTGAGTTTGAGGTGCCCGGGAGGCATCTGAGTGGATTTATCAACCAGTCATGTTGGAGGAGATCATTGAGAGGATGTGACCGCTAGTTGACCCATGAGCTGGACCCAGAAGATAGGAGGCTCCTCACCTCTAACCCTGGCTTGGAATGTACATTCTGGCGACCATTCCCACAGCTGGAGCCATATTCAAGGACAAAGCCTTGAGAGAGCAATGTGTTGTTCAGAGTATCTGTACAGTGACTGAATCCAGTTCAGACCTCTGTAAACTGAAGATTCTGGCCAGCAGGTGCAGAGATCTGCAAGAGGCAAGCCTATGTGTAAATTCCCTTGCTTTATTAAAATTGCCACATACCAACCTGGATTGGTCTGTCTCTTTCTTTGGTATCTCCTTGCCCTCTTGTACCCTGGGCCAGTTTGCAACCAACAAGTAGATTCACGGGTCTGGAATTAATTGAAGTCTGGCTGAATACATTGTTACATAAGAGAACATAAGGTTGTGTTAGCAGAGTTAAGAACATTACTTAATTTCAGTTGATCCTTGAAGACCAAATAACCTTTCTCCAGAATAAAAAATTTTAAGTGGAGCAGATTAATTTTGGAGCCCTTCCCAAAAAATTTTCTGTTTAATTGCACTGAGGACATCAACACCATACCATTTCCCCTTCTTTACATGTATGGTGTGGGACTCAGATAAACACGGATTCCAACCTCAGGTTTTCCTGGTAACTAGTTCTGTGCCCTTGAAAAAAGCTGTTTTACCAGTTTGAGACTCAGTTTCTTCATCTATTAAATAAGGATTAAAAAAAAAAAAAACTGCTTTCACATATATAAGGATTAGGTGACATAACATATACACAGGACCAGGCACCCCCTTCTACTCTCTCTCCACATGGCCTTCTGATGAACATGTTATAACAAGGCTATAATGTAAATATTTTCCTTATTTTATGTTAATTGGATTATAATGCAGTTGTAGGAGAGTGTAGACTGTAAAGGAGGAGGGAAAAGAGTCTCCACTTAGCCTTATATTTTTGCTGAGCACCCAAGAGCCTTAACATCAGAAGGGAGGGTATTGTTGGGGAGGGGTGACAAGAACAAAAATGTTCCTCGGGACGCCTGGGTGGCTCAGTCCGTTAAGCATCTGCCTTCAGCTCGGGTCATGATCCCGGGGTCCTGGGATCGAGTCCCACATCAGGCTCCTTGCTCGGGGGGGGAGCCTGCTTCTCCCTCTCCCACTGCCCCTGCTTGTGTTCCCTCTCTCTCTCTCTGACAAATGAATAAATAAATCTTCAAAAAAAAAAAACACAAAAATGTTCCAGAATGAGGTGTGTGACAACCTTGATTCTTACCCTACAATATTCAAAGGACTTAGAATTCTTTGTGTTAAGAAAACTGGATATGTATTCCACCCACTTACCACCACAAAAAGAACTTAGAGGCATTTGGCCTGTGTGGACTTGTACCACACCATTTTATTTGAACTCTTGTGGTAACATCAACCTTTCATGTAGGAGGAGCAAGTAGGATTTGTTACAAAGAGAGAGCAAGAGATTCTGCAGGAACTCCTTAAGTGCTTTTAAAGCAAACATTTGAATCACTGCAAGAGACACTCACTTTTTAAAATTGGGGCTTTCCATTTTACTGTTCATTGGATGTTTATTCATAAGCATGCCGGAATTATAAAATTTTCCTCAAGCTCTTATTTAATGCTTGGGCAGTGCCAACTATGAACCTAGTGCTTGCTATAGGAATATAAATGTAAAGAAAATCGAATAATTCTTGGAGATCACAGAGCTTCCATGCTGGAGAGGGGAGTTTAAAAACATTTGCCTTGGTAACTGAAAAGAACTGTCTTTTAATGTACTACAATTTTCTCCATTTGAAATGGGAAGCAGCCACAGAAGGAAAAAGTGAAAGTAGAGGAACTGGAAAAACAAAAGTAGGAAAGGATTTATTCATCTTAGCACAATGCCTGCAGCCAGACTGAATCATTCTTCCTTTGCATAAACATTCTAGAGTTGTAAGAATAGCTCATAACCCCAATGCCAACTTGAAGGAAAAGGAAAAGAGGTTAACCTCTGTAAAATAATGAGCTTGTTACTAGTTTTCCATTACACCTAAACACAGGTTAACGTAATGAATTCAGTCAAATATTTTCTAGCAGTTTGAAAAACAGGATGCTTTTAAAAAGTTGAAATCAACTGCATGCGTCTACATGGACCTTCACTACTAATAAGGTTAGTATAAACTAGGGGTGCCTGGGTGGCTCAGTCGTTAAGCGTCTGCCTTCGGCTCAGGTCATGATCCCAGGGTCCCGGGATCGAGTCCCACATCGAGTCCCACATCGGGCTCCCTGCTCCGCGGGAAGCCTGCTTCTCCCTCTCCCACGCCCCCTGCTTGTGTTCCCTCTCTCACTGTGTCTCTCTCTGTCAAATAAATAAATAAAATCTTAAAAAAAAAAAAAGAGGTTAGTATAAACTATATTTTTAAAATAGTAATACTTGCTACCAACAGGGCAGCTAAAATTCCGGAGTTTTTAGACAAACTTTGAGAGTGTCAGTCTATCAATTATAGGTGAAAGAGATCCTTACTTTCCAGGCTGTGGGGAAACAGGGGAACTTAGCTCAGGAGAAAAAAGGAAGTTGGCAGGACACATGTGTGTAACTGATCCTTTCAGAACTGACTTCTGACTAATGAATTATTCCCATTAATGCAGAAGCAATGATAATGGCCACAAAGGACAGGTCCATAAGGGCACCCATCAGAACTACCAGTTTCCTTTCTGGAAGGTGATTAGAATTAAATCACAGATCCTCTGACTGAGTGAATATCCAGGGGTTCTTAGATTTATCAAAGGGGAAAATATCCTACAGAGAGGGGAAAAAATAAGGGTCATTCTTGAGCTATTGATTTAATAATAATTTTTAAAGGTTTTCCATCTTCTAGCTGGGATCGAAGGATACATTGTAAATGCTTCGTAAATCTCCCATTTCCATTAAACCATTTTGAGTAGAGCAGTGAACTACGGTGGCTTCTAGGTTTACTCTCTTATAACCACTGCAGCCTCTGTCCTAAATCTCTGATAAGAGACACACTGGCTGTGGCTTTATCCCTTAAGGATTTTATTTCTAGAGCTCCTTTTTGAGGGTCTGAGAGCCCTACAAGAAAAATATCCTTATACATTTTCTACAGTAAAGAAAAAGAGCAGTGGTGAATCACTTAAAATATCAAACAGCAGGTATAAATCACTCAGTACCTCATCCCCATTTTGCTGATGTAAAAAGTCCATTTCCATGGAAACAAGGATTAGAAATAGCAACCTATGAGAAACACTGGGTTTATTGGAGCACATGGAAGTTTTAGTTTGGTTTTCAGCCAAATCTTGAGAAAGAAAATCTTTGACTAATACCTACATGCTATTTTTATCACTTTGAGAAATAATGTTTGAATTATGGATTAAGGGAAAATCATTTTTTTCCACTTAAAGACAATCAAAAACAACATAAGTTAATTTGGGGATTGGAAAGCATATCCTTTCCTTTCAAATCTTGTAAGATTTGGTTGTCCCCCAATTTTCTATCTCTGCTCTGCCTAATATAGGTGTACAACAAAAAAATGAGAATAATCTGTCCTGATTTGAAGATTTAATTGCAGGTTGAACCCCGGGTTTTTAATTGATATCTATCCCTAAGTGAGAAACCTCCAGCCCGTTTTCACTCACAGACAAAAGAAGTTTACCTTAGTTATGGAAAGACACTTAACAATACTTTATTCTGTAAATGAGATGCCTCCCTGTGTTTGATTATGAAACTGCTTCTTTAATAAACAGTAAAGCTCAAAGATTCAGCTTGGAAGACAGCATGGTGTCCCAGAGTAAGCAAACAATCTGCAGTAGGAACGGAAGAACGTATGGGAGACTGGACCCCATAAGGGCCTGCTGTCTCTCCCCATCTATCTTGCTCACCCTCATTTGCTCATCCCACAAGGCCTACCTCAAAACTCGCCTCTTCCTCGAAGCCAGGCCTCCAGGTTTACAATGTGCCTTTTTCGCAGATTAAGTATTTGCAAATCCACCTCCTGGCTACGGTGTATTTGTAACACCCCAAAATCAATAGTTGTGGTGGTTCCCCAGTCCCTCACAAACACGTGGAGAGCAACAGCTTCTCAGGTAAAGTCAAACCAGGCAATGCTCTACACTCTCTCAGCTCTCACACTGTAGACAGTGGCCTTTCGGTCATCTATTTAATGCTATGTCTTTTACATGTTGGTGCTCTCTGTTGGTGATTTGGCTGTTTGAAATGGCCCCCAAGCACAGTGTTGGAGTGCTGTTGAGTATTCCTAAGCATAAGTAAGCAGTGATGTCTTACAGAGAGAATGCATGTGTTCGATGGTCTTCGTTCAGATGTGAGTTATTGTGCTCTTGGCTGTGAGGTCAGTGTTGATGAATCAACAATGTACATTAAATAGGTGTCTTTAAATAGAGACACACATTGAACAAGACTATGTGTTGATCAGTGGATGAAAATGTAACCGGACACTCACAGGAAACTAACCCTGTATTTCCCCTAAAAGCAGTGCTTACTTACTGGAGCAATTAGCTTCAGTATTCCCTAATTCAGTGTTCTCAGCAACTTTATAGATCATAACTTGCAAATAACAAGAATTCACTGTAGCTTAAACTCATATTGCTCTCATTTTAACATATCTCTACCTCCTAACTAGCCCCTTATTATACATGGCCTTAGACTCTAATTGTTGTTATTATACTGTTTACCTCTTTGCTATGTACTTTTTGATAATTAATAAAATAATATTAATAATAATAAAATGTCAGCTTTTAGTGATTAAGGTCCTACTGTGTGACAGACAGGGTACCGAGAGCACTACAGACATTATCCCATTTGTGGGTGACTCATATCACAAATTAGATGGCAAGTTCCTTTATAGTCAGGGACCTCATCATTTTTTACCACATAATATTGTCTAACACAAAGACAGGCCCACAAAACTTGCTGAAAAATTGTGATTTTGCTGTTTTCGTTCTTGTTACACATTTCCGTAGATGACTATTTTTGAAAAGTGACTTAATCCAAGTAAATTTTAAATTATGCCTAATGATTAAATCACAGTTATCATATTTCTCATCTCTATCATGGATGGAGCACGTAGGATTTCTCACATGCTGCATTTAGTGCTATGTCTATATAATTTCATTTTAATCATTAAAGCACCTTAGAGAAAACTGATACAAAAAACTTGAAGTAACTTTTCAAAGTCATAGGTCCTAAGGGATGGAACTGGATTTGAATGCAGAAGCTCTTACACATTTCAAGTATTTTCCCTCTTAAAATCAGAATGTTTCTTAAATTCTCTGTAGGAGAAAAGCTATAATAATAACTAAAACTTAAGTGTTTAGTCTGAGCCAAGTACTGTCTAAGTAACTTGCATTGAACAATATATTTAATCCTCATAGCAAGTTTAAGAATTCAATGGTGTCTTCCTTCTGTAGATAAAGACACTGAGCCCTGGAGAAGTGAAGTAACTTGCCCAATGTCGCCTAGCTAGAGAGTAAATAGCAAAGCCAGGATTCAAATGCAAAATGTTCTTCCTCCAGAACCTGGGGTCTTAACCATTGCACAATACTGCTTTCAACCTGCGGGTCTACTTTCTCAAACTGTTACTATATAATGACAGAAGGAAACTCTAATTTTATTAAAGATATAAGTAGGTTTATGACTTATTAATCATAAAATCAACCTTATATGTTTGAAAAATAGGCATAAGTAAATGTGAAAGATACCTTGTTTATTCTATGGACACATGACCAGAGAATACATGGGACCAAGCACAGTCCTGGTTTCTCCACCACTGGTTGACATGTGCTTCAAACTGAATAGAACCTGATAGAACCAGAACAACTAACCACAGCTATTGTGACTGCACGATTCTGGGGTCAGACAGACCCAGGCTTGACTCTCAGCCCCACCATTTACTAGGTATGGGATGTCAAACAACTAAATCACCTTCCAGGGTCTCATTTTTCCACCCTTCCCCTCAAAATTACTATAATGCTCTCCAGCTCACACACTTGCTGTGAGAAATAAGATGAAATACATGAAGAACCTAGCATAACAAACAATAGGTAATCCATAAATGTAGGTTCCTTACCTCCAGGAGACTCTCACTCCTTTTCCACTAACATCAGGCACCTGGAAATCAAAGCCAGTTCAAATCAGGGAAGAGCTCACCATTTTATTCCTGAGATTTGGATTGCTGGCCACTGTCATAGCCACATTTTCACAGGAATGGTTTCTGTTCAAGTACAGTAGATGGCCCCCCATCCACCATTTTGCTTTCCCTGGTTTCACGTGGTGAACCACCGGCAGGATGCAGGTGATCCTCCTTCTGACATACCCTCAGAAGGTCAGTAACAGTTCGACGCTCCATGAAAATGCCCATGTCATTCCCCTCACTTCATCTCATCATGTAGGCCGTTCATCATCTCACATCAGCACAAGAACAAAGGGGACTACAGTACAAGAAGGTATTGGACAGAAGGTCACATTCAGATAACTTTTATTACAGTACATTTTTATAATTCCTCTATTTTATTAGTTATTTTTGTCAATCTCTTACTGTGCCTAATTTATAAATTAAACTTTATCATGGTATGCATTATAGGAAATAACATAATATAGATAGGGTTCAGTACCATCTGCGGTCTCGGGCACCCGCTGGGGGTCTTGGAATGCATCCCCCATGAACAAGGGGGACCACTGTTTTCTAAAATTGATTGTGATGATGGTTGCACAACACCATGAATATACTAAAACCCACTGAAGTTTACACTTTAAAAGCATGCATTTTGTGCTGTGTGATTTCTGTATCAACAAAGCTGTTCGATTAATTTTAAAGGGTAATTAAGTAAGTAATCAAGGCCTTACATTTCTAAATCAATAAATGATTTTTAAATATTTTCTTTGCATTAAACCCCCAAAAAAGTGAGTTGAAGATAAAGAAAGAGAAATAACTAAATTAGACATCAATACAGCACTTGTCTATGAAGGGTATGAGAGATGGGGTTACAACTGAAGGGTGGTGAAGAGAAGAGCCACATGCCTCTTTAGAATTTTAATACAAGAGAAGACATTTAGCTATTTAATGAAACAGCTCTATTCAAACAGGTCCTCAGTGTAAAAGCACACCTAGAGATAGGGGAAACAACTATATAATATTTTCAATTTTCCGAAGATTGCTTGTTTTTTTTAACTAATATTCATCTTTTTATCTTTTCCAGCATTGCAAAGTACGCTACAAACTCATAAATATTGAGAGCCACTGGAGCAGTCTTGTTATGTCATGGCAGCCCTCAGAGAGACTACATTTCTGATCCTGAATCCTATCTTGGCACCTAGAACCATATCACTCTCCTAGGCCAATTCTAAGACATTAGAATACCAAGTGCCACCAACTCTGGATCACCCAGTCCTGGTCTCCAGCTACTTACTGAGATAATATGACTCATATTCACCTTTTTCTTACTGCCAGTTATTTATCAGACCTATGACTGAAATTACAGCTTCTCCTTCAACACTACACTTTGTTCTCTAGGATGAAATTCCTCTGTGCACAGCAGTTGCTGGGGCAATTCTTCCAGCCTGGGAGTAGGTATAATTTCTGATCTAACTCCCACCACAATCTCCATCCTATCTTAATTAACTAATCATTCCAAGAAGAACCCCAGAATCTACTTAATGACATTCCTATGTTTACTACTTAAACTCAAAAATTCTCAGGTATCTTGGACTCCTTATTATTCACAGTTGATCAATGAGTTCATCACTGTGGAAGTTATTTCTTCTGGTTGGCAGTACTCAGATCTCCTCTACTCCCAGCCACACAGAACAGCTGCATTCCCCATGACCTTGTTGTTTCCTTATGTCAATAAAAATGGTAGCAAAAGTTACCTTGCAATAGAAGTATTTAATTGCTAGTGCCGGACTTTCTAGCTCATTCTTCTCCTGTCACGGTGATCATAAAAGTGCTTGTTGCTATGGATGAGTCGTAATATCAAAGAATCTTGTAATACTAAGCCAATACATGCAGACAAGGGTCCTGAAGAATCACCGACATCTGCAACATGTCTAAACAAGAAATGCATATTTGTTGTAGCAGGTACCTAAGACTTTAGGTTTGCTTGTTAATGAAGCGTAACTTGGCCTATCCTAACTGATATAGTCACCAAGTTCTATTTAACCGAATATATACAAGTATATTTATTGCATGTGTCAGTAACGATGAAAAACTAGAAACAACTTCAATATCATTAGTAAAGCGTTGGTTTAACAAATTACATACAATGGAATAGTGTGCAGTCACTGGAAGGAAACATGTAATGACACTGAAAGATGTTCAATACAAAAATACAGATTCAAAGGGGTACAGCTCTCGGATGTTTATAGCAGCTTATCAACAATAGCCAAACTATGGAAAGAGCCCAAATGTCCATCGACTGATGAATGGATGAAGAAGATGTGGTTTAGGGGCGCCTGAGTGGCTCAGTCGTTAAGCGTCTGCCTTCGGCTCAGGTCATGATCCCAGGGTCCTGGGACCGAGCCCCGCATCGGGGTCCCTGCTCAGCGGGAGGCCTGCTTCTCCCTCTCCCGCTCCCCCTGCTTGTGTTCCCTCTCTCGCTGTCTCTCTCTGTCAAATAAATAAATAAATAAATAATCTTAAAAAAAAAAGATGTGGTTTATATATACAATGGAATATTACTCAGTCATCAAAAAGAATAAAATCTTGCCATTTGCAATGACATGGATGGAGCTAGAGTGTATTATGCTTAGCAAAATAAGTCAGTGAGAGAAAAACAAATACCATATGACTTCACTCATATGTGGAATTTAGGAAAGAAAACAGATGAACATACGAGAAGGGGCAAACAAAGACAGGAAAATAAACCATAAGCAACTCTTAAAGATAGAGAACAAACTGAGGATTGACAGAAGGAGGTGGCGAGGGATGGGTTAAATGGGTGATGGGTATTAAGGAGGGCACTTGTTATGATGAGCACTGAGTGTTATATATAAGTAATGAATCACTAAATTTTGTTCCTGAAACCAATATTACACTATATGTTAACTAACTAGAATTTAAATAAAAATTTGAAGAAAAAAATAAAAATTCCAAAAAAAAGAAAGATGTCCAAGATATACTATTAAGATGAAAAAAAGTCAGTTACAAGACAGCATATATAATGTGATAATTTTTGTAAAAGGAAAATGTATGTACATAACTTGTATATAACATAAATAAAATATGTGCATGAAAGTATGGATATAGGCTATATTCTATTCATACTACTATATGCAGAGGAAAAATCTGTAAGAATATTTTACAAACTAAATAGAATTACAGGATACTTTTGCTCTTTAATATGTTTCTGTATTGTTGGAATTCTTTTATAAGAATCACAGTTTACTGTTTTTTTAAGAGATTTTATTTATTTATTTGACAGAGAGATACAGTGAGAGAGGGAACACAGCAGGGGGAGTGGGAGAGGAAGAAGGCTCCCTGCTGAGCAGGGAGCCCGATGCGGGGCTGTATCCCAGAACCCTGGGATCATGACCCGAGCCGAAGGCAGATGCCTAATGACTGAGCCATCCAGGCACCCCCAGTTTACTCTTATAAACAGAAAAATATATAATTTTTTTAAAGTAAGCTCTAGGCCCAACATGCAACTTGAACTCAAGACCCTGAGATCAAGAGTTGCATGCTCTACTGACTGAGTCAGCTAGGTGCCCCTATAATGTTTTTAATATAACATTCATGTTTACCCTCCTCTCTATCTCACCACCTTCAAGAGTTAACACATTTCCCATAGGCTTTAAAAAAAAAAAAAAAACCTAAGTAAGAACATATAGTGTTTTGTGGGTTTTTTTTCTTTTCATTCCATTTATTTAAAAATACCTATTCACCAGCAGAAGAGACATAATGTTCTACTTGTTTATTTCCATCCTTGAATTCTATGAGACAATTCAAAATTACTTTGTCGATATATTATATTTAATGCTTTCAATGCCACCTTATTTAGTTGTTTGGCTGGACTTCTTGAGAATTCTTTTCCAGACTATATGAAATATATGCATTCCTCTTTGCTTTTGTCATCCAACATTGCAATGCTTCTGGTTAGTGTTTTAATTAGGAACAACTTCGAGCAAGAGAGGACTTAACTACACAGCCGATTGTTCATTGTGCCCAAAGTGAATGTTTAAAAATGCAAATTTTTAACAAAATACTAGAATAGATTTATTAAAGAATGAGTCAATTGACTCATTTAATTCTCTGTGTAACTTTGTGTAGTTCTCTTTTATTAGAATTAGTATTCTCAATTACTGTCAATTTAGCAAATAGGAGAAATAAATGCCTTTTTATATACTTCATTGGCAGAGATGTTTTCAGTATTTCAACATAAAAAGTAACACATGGATGCCTTATTTAAGCTACTAACTTTGTAAGAAATGCAAATTGAGAAGGGGTCATTAATGGGACAGAAAAATTTGTTTACTTGTCCATATTGGTCCAACCAGTGAACTATTTTGGGAAGTTTCTCACCCTAGAGTCACAAGAATAGGCTCCACAGTCAAATTGCCTGGATTCAAATTCCAGCTCTGCCATTCACGGACCACGTGACCTCAGGCAAGCTACTCCATTTCTCTGTCTGCGAAATGGGGATAAAACTAGTACCTAATCACACGGTTATTGTGCAGATTGAATGAGAAAATCCAGATAGAGCAGTTAGCATGGTGCCTGTCATTTGGCAACAACTCAATAAATGTTAGCTGCTGCTAGTTAGTATAGTTGATAACGACATTGATATTGAAATTGCTGATGCTTTATTCTGTTATATGTTGATTTTTTCCATTGGAATATTTCTCTTAGTGGTAGTTCCATCTGGCAAGAAACTAACAATATCAGTTAAAAGTCTAATTTTCTGATCCAAGTTTTATTTTTTGGTTTTCTCACTTAGACAAATAAAGTCGATAATGATCCTAATAGAAAATCAAGACTTGAATATCTTGCTAAATGTTTAAGAGATAGTACTAAAGATTCATCTTACTTAGCAAATTTGAGTTTACTCTTGGTTTATTAAATTCAGTAACAAGGATCAAAATTGAACAAGATAAATAAGAACTTTAATAAGTCTTTAAAATGCTTAAGAATGATACCTGTAATATACCTAACATCTCCTTTTAAAACTACTGTAATATCGTCTTTGTAAATTTACGGCCATTTAGAAAATTACATCAGCTGTAAAGTGTCCATAATCAGCAGCATTCTTTCCAGGAAATCCACTTTATACATTTTTTTCCTTCAAAGTGTGCATTCTTTTTCTGCTCCACCACACCTTAATGACTAGCAGACATTTTCATAAATGTTTTCATAAATTTTAATAAAATGGGTTTAAAGGACATCTATAGTATTGGGAGGGAAAATTCTGTAAATCATTGTTTCTCAAACCGATCCTTGGGAGTTT
Organism: Neomonachus schauinslandi; assembly: GCF_002201575.2. Taxonomy (NCBI): domain Eukaryota; kingdom Metazoa; phylum Chordata; class Mammalia; order Carnivora; family Phocidae; genus Neomonachus; species Neomonachus schauinslandi. Next base: position 38,444,727 of record NC_058407.1, read on the forward strand.
TTTCAAGGGCCTGAGAGTGCTCTGTGGATATTTTCCTTAATGTCCTGTGTTCAGTTTGATGTTAAAACAGCACAATTAAAAAGAGATTGTGGAAGGTTAGAATAATCTTATAATGGTGGATATTGTCACTCACTTTTAGGGCCTGTGTTGGTGCCTGTATTTATGAGTCCACCATCAACAAAGGGCACTGCTTTAATTGCCACTAGTTAATGAGAAAAGAACAGAGATCGACTTAATAACTAAATGATGAATCTGTGCCAAGTGAAGACCAAATGCTATCATGGCATTCTGTACAAAGATTTCTTTATAGCCCAAACTGTAAACATGGTGACAAAATTAAGTGATCGTAAAACATGTTATGTTACAGACATAGCAAGCTCGAAAGAGCCTGTCCTATTAAATAGTCAGTATTCACATAACAAGGAACAATTTCTTTTCAGCAAAACCTCATCCATCACATAAAATTAGTATCACTAATTTATATTTTATTGGTTTGGTAGTTTTGTACATGAGTGTTAGTTTTGTTGTCATTTAAGAACCATAAGCATTGGGAATTTATTTATTTATTATTTTAGCAGTGGGAACTTAAACCTGGCTTCAGATTTATACATATTTAAATAATGAGATAAAAATAGTCAACACTAAAAAATACTGAATTTGAATTTTTATTTATGTTTGAGGATATTTAAAAATACTGGTAGTTAATTTGTCTTAAAGAAAATGAAAACTTGGGGCGCCTGGGTGGCTCAGTCAGTTAAGCATCTGCCTTCGGCTCAGGTCATGATCCCAGAGTCCTGGGATCGAGCGCCGCATAGGGCTCCCTGCTCCACAGATAGCCTGCTTCTCCCTCTCCCACTCCCCCTGCTTGTGTTCCATCTCTCACTGTCTCTCTCTCTGTCAAATAAATAAACAAAATCTTTAAAAAAAAAAAAGAAAATGAAAACTTAAGTTTTATTGATTCTTATATTTTCTTCCTGATGTTTGAGTTGAATCTAATATACACATAAGAGTATTCATAGCACCTACATCAAGTTGAGTGTTAAATGTGCATTTGTATATTGTTAGCCATGGTGGAAACGAGTAAGTAAAGCAAATAGGAACATGTCTGCTTTCTTCTTTCTTTGTAGATGTAATTACTGCAGAAATTTATCAAGTAGAATCTGTCTTTAGCAATTACAATTATTTAAACAAATTTGACTTTTGATAGCATTGCCCCCATTGTTTAAAAATAAGTGATCATAACCATACAGTTACATATTTTTCTTATTTAGAATTAAACCTTGGGGCACATAGATGGCTCAGTTGGTTAAGCATCTGTCTTCAGCTCAGGTCATGATCTCGGGGTCCTGAGATGGAGCCCCCCATTGGGCTCCCTGCTCAGTGGGGAGTCTGCTTCTCCCTCTCCCTCTGCCCCTCCCCACTGCTCGTGCACTCACACTCTCTCTCAGATAAATAAAATCTTCTAAAAAAAAAAAAAGAATTAAACCTTGTTTATACTTTAAAAAATCTATAAAATTTTGAATGAGATCCAAAAGGATACAGTTTTGCAAAACTCTTGGCCTGTTTTCTTAGCCAAAAATAATATTGGCCACATCTAATATAGTATATGTAATGTTCAAGAATTAAAAGTTTTAACTCCTGCAGGCTTATAAGAAAGTTAATATGGAGACTGTGCTCATTTTAATGCTGAAGTCTCACCTTTTATCTTTAGTGAGAATGACTTACAGATAATTAACACACACGATACAAGGGAAGCACAAATAATTTAAATGATTCAGTGATCTCTTTGTACCAAATGGCATACATCTATAAAAGCAGAATTGTTATCCTGATCTATTAAAAATAAAATACATTGTTTAATTAAGTAAAGCATTTGAGTATTATTAGCCAAAGATAACAAAACACCACCGTGTTTTTAGAAATATTTGTGTGGGGCGCCTGGGTGGCTCAGTTGGTTAAGCGACTGCCTTCGGCTCAGGTCATGATCCTGGAGTCCCGGGATCGAGTCCTGCATCAGGCTACCTGCTCAGCAGGGAGTCTGCTTCTCCCTCTCCCGCTCCCCCCTCTTGTGCTCGTTCTCTCTCTCACTCTCTCTCTCAAATAAATAAATAAAATCTTTAAAAAAAAAAAAAAGAAATATTTGTGTGAGTATATATACATCAATGGATTAAATATGTTCCTCTTCTCAAAAAGAGATGAATAGAAAAAATTTTTCATTAATATTATTTCTGGCATTCATTCAAAAGTAATTTGAAATAGCTATGCATTCACAAAATTTCCCAAAGATTGAATTATCATTATTCTTTAATTCCAATAAATCACAGAATATTCTTCCATTCTTTTGGCTGTGACAAATTTATAACAAAACTGACATTTTATCAAGGGTTTCTTTTTTTTGCCTTTCTTTTTTTTTGCTAGTAACTGTAATCACAATTAATAAAACAAATTAATAAAATTATTGTAACAGCATATTTAAGGACTTTTTTATAGTCTCATTTCTCTTATTCCCACAACTTTCTCATCTTTATTATCCCTATAAAAACAAATTGTAAGGACATTTATGATGCACTTAGAACACTTTGTACCTTTATATATGGTTTTTATCAACCATGTCCAACTTAATCTTGCCTTAAGATCATTCATTATGCATTCTTTCATTCATTGCATAGCACAGTTCCAGGTAAGGGAGATCCACAGTGAATATGACACCTTCCCTCCAATTCTCACCGTCATGCTATCTCAATAAAAACAATAATAACCACAACTTATCGAGTATTTATAGGTAAAGTTCACTGTGAGATGTTTTTGCTTTTAATTCCAGTATACAGTGAGGTGTCTTTAATAGAATTATCCATTTAATTCTCACAAATTGACCTGGCAGGTAACAGACAGTATGGTAGAGTTCCACTCAACTTCTAGGTCTGCCATTTACTAGAGGTGTGCCTTGGGTATGGAACTTACCCTCAACTTAACTAGGCCTAAATTTCTTTTCTTTCTTCCTTTCTCTTTTTTTTTTTTTTTTTTTGTAAAATTGGGATAATCATAGTATCTTCCCTTTAGCTATGAATCAGGAATAGTACATAATAGTACCTAGCACAAGGAATGCTTGTGACTGTTGCATTAGTTCGTGTATATCGGGTGCATAGAATGGTGCCCAGCTCAATAAATATGAGCCATTATTATAGTTGCTGTTCTATCAACGAGGAATCTGATGGATTTAAGTTACCTGAACATAAGTGGCACAACAATCAACAGACTAAGGCAGGATCTCAAAACCCTGGACTGACCCCATGGATATCCAAGTGAAGTTATAACTGTACCAACTACCAATCTGCAACAGATTTTGTGCTCTCAGGAAAAGTGAAATATATAAAAAAAAGAAACAATTACCCTCAAATGAAGCTGAAGAAACAAGAAATTCTCTTAAACAGTTTAGTTTTCTCAAGTACAATAGTGAGGAAGGTACCAAAGATTCTCAAATAACTTATTGAAGGAAGAGAAGGAATGAAAATGGCAGAACATTTAGAGTTACAACAAAAGTGAATAACATAGTGGCAAGAAATTCCTGTCATTCGCTGTTTACTGCTTTGAACACAGGTAATATCAGATACCTATCACAACATGCAAACTTAGAAAAGCAAAATCATGAAATCATGGACTGATCAACAGACACAAGTAATTCAATCTACACAAAGACAAGCATGGTCAAAGCCTAACTCTGGCTTTTTGTCAGTACAGCCATCTTGAGCCAGTGTTTTAGCATTTAAAGAAAATGAATCAGTCACATATTAAATCAATTTATGAAATTTCTCACTTCTGACCAGTTCGTAGAATCACAGTAAATGTTAACGTTAAGCTTAGTTTTAAAAGGTGAAAGTGATTTCATTTTTCACTTTCACTAGAGACATGTTATTCTACATTATTTATATAGAAAAAGAATTTATGGAACTCTGAATGTTGACTGCTTACGTATTACATCACAATGCCTCTATATATGTTTTTATTTGAATATAGTTGATGCACAATGTTACATTAGTTTCAGATGTACAATTCAACGAATGGACAAGTTTATACATTATGCTATGCTCACAAGTACAGCTACAATCTGTCCCATTACATCATTATTACAGTGTCATTGACTGTATTCCTTACACACTGCATTTTATTCTTGTGACTTACTCACATGCAGTAACTGGAGACCAGTATCTCCCTCTCCCCTTCACCCATTTTGCCCAACCTGCCACTCCCCTCCCCTCTCGCAACCATAGGTTTATTCTCTATATTTATAGCCCTGATTCTGCTTTTTGTTCATTTATTCATTTTTAAAATTCCATTTATGAGTGGAATCATAGAATATGTCTTCTCAGTCTAACTTAATTCACTTAGCATCATACCCTTTAGATCCATCCATGTTGTCTCAGAGGGCACAATGTCATCCTTTTTTATGGCTGTGTAATATTCCATTGTGTATATATACCACATTTTCCTTATCCATTTATCTACTGATGGAGACTTAGGTTTTTTCCATATCTTAGGTATTGTAAATAATGCTGTAATAAACATAGGGGTGCATGTATCTTTTTGAATTAATCTTTTCATTTTCTCTAAATACCCAATAGCAGAATTATTGGATCATATGGCATTTCTATTTTGAATTTTTTGAGGAACTTCCATACTGTTTTCCACAGTGAATGTACCAATTTACATTCCCACCAATAGTGCAAGAGGGCTCCTTTTTCTCCACATCCTCACCAACATTTATTTCTTGTCTTCTTGATTTTAGCCATTCTAATAGGCATGAGAATATATCTTACTGTGGTTTTGATTTGCATTTCCTTGATGATGAGTGATGTTGAGCATCTTCTCATGTATATGTTAATCATCTATATGTCTTCTTTGGAAAAATGTCTATTCAGGACCTCTGCCTATTTTTAAATCAGATTGGTTTTTGTTTTTTATTTTTTTGGTGTTAGTGGTATGAGTTCTTTATATATTTTGGATATTAACCCCTTATTGGATATATTATTTGTAAATATCTTCTCCTATTCAGTAGGTTTTCTTTTCGTTCTGTTGATGGTTTCCTTTGCTGTGCAAAAGCTTTCTATCTTGATGGAGTCCCAATAGTTTATTTTTGCTTTTGTTTCCCTTGCCTTAGGAGACATATCTAGAAAAATGTTGCTGCGGCTGATGTCAGAGAAATTATTGCCACTATTCTCTTCTAGGATTTTTATGGTTTCAGGTCTCATGTTTAGGTCTTTAATCCATTCGGAGCTTATTTTTTGTGTATGATGTTAGAGAGTAGTCCAGTTTCATCTTTTTAAATTTGGCTGTCCAGTTTTCCCAGCACCATTTATGGAAAAGACTGTCTTTTCCCCTATTGTATATTCTTGCCTCCTTTGTCATAGATTAATTGACCATATATATGTGGGTTTATTTCTGGGCTCTGTCTGTTTTTGTGCCAGTACCATCCTGTTTTGATCACTACATCTTTATAGTATAACTTGAAATCTGGAATTGAGATACCTCCAGCTTTGTTCTTTCTCAGAATTGCTTTGACTATTCAGAGTCTTCTGTGGTTCCATACAAATTTTAGTTATTATTTGTTCTAGTTTTGCGAAAAATGCTGTTGGTATTTTGATTAGGGTTACATTGAATCTGCAGATTGCTTTGGGTAGTATAGACATTTTAACAATATTTGTTCTTTTCATCCCTGAGCATGAAATGTCTTTCCATTTGTTTGTGTCATCTTCAATTTCCTTCATCAGTGTTTTATAGTTTTCAGAGTATAGGCCTTTCACCTCTTTGGTTAAGTTTATTCCCAGGTATTTAATTTTTTTGGTATAATGTCTCTATATTAAGGTAAAGCCTTCATTCTCAACAAAAGATTATTTTTTCCCAAGAGGTTAGAGATCATAAACTATGTATTTCTAGAGCACTTACTTAAAAACTACTTACTATTATATATCTATTAAATAAGTCCTGAAGATCTAACATACAATATGGTGAACATAGACAATGATATTACATAATCATCAAACTTACTAAGAGACTCTAGACCTTAATTATTTCCACAACAAAAAAGAAATGATAATTGTGTGATGTAATAGATATGTTACTACAATGACAATCATATTACAATATATAAATGTATCAGATCAATACATTGCACACCTTAAACCTACATAATGTTTTATGTCAAATGTATTTCAAGTCTATTTTTTCTTTATTTTTTTTTTTTTTTAGAGAGAGAGAGAAAACTCAGGTGGTGGGGGCAGGGTAGAGGAAGAGGGAGAGATACTCTTAAGTAGGCTCCATGCCCAGAGTGGAGCCCTATGGGAGGCTCGATCTCATGACTCTGAGATCCTGACCTGAGCCAAAATCAAGAGTCAGACACTTAAACAACTGAGCCACCCAGGCACCCCAAAAATTATTTATTTGTTTGTTTGTTTATGACGATCCCATAGAAGAAGAATAAAACATAGATGATTTTGTTCCCTACCTTGATAAACACAAGAGTAGGAAGGGATGCCTTGGCAAGTCTTCGCTTGATAAAATGGGTAGAAGAGACAGCTGGATCATGAGTGATGCAAGAAGTAAAAAGTTAAACACATGAAGATATTATTCAGGCCATTTTTGCTTGCATATGTTCACATAGCATTGCAGCTGGGTAATGCTGGGCTTTAACTTACGCATATCTGTGGGACAGAGGAATCTCTCAAAGAATGAAGAGAGACTTTATTCAAAAGTGTGCAGTGGAAAATTAATCCTCACAATGGGCTCCCTTTATAGAAAAACACTGGGTTAGCAGTATGTATTCCATCACATGTGATTTTCTAGGGTTTGATTCAGCTGGTCCAAGTAGAAATGACATTAGAGCACTGTGCAACAATCATTGCTTGCTGTGGCATGCATCACTTGCTGTCACATGCATCACTTGCTGTGGCACTGAGCACTTGCTGTGGCACGCATCACTTGCTGTGGCACGGAGCACTTGCTGTGGCACGCATCACTTGCTGTGGCACTGAGCACTTGCTGTGGCATGCATCACTTGCTGTGGCACGCATCACTTGCTGTGGCACTGAGCACTTGCTGTGGCATGGAGCACTTGCTGTGGCATGCATCACTTGCTGTGGCATGGAGCACTTGCTGTGGCACGCATCACTTGCCATGGCACGGAGCACTTGCTGTGGCATGCACCACTTGCTGTGGCACGCATCACTTGCTGTGGCACTGAGCACTTGCTGTGGCACGCATCACGTGCTCTGGCACGCATCACTTGCTGTGGCACGGAGCACTTGCTGTGGCACGCATCACTTGCCATGGCACGGAGCACTTGCTGTGGCATGCATCACTTGCTGTGGCACTGAGCACTTGCTGTGGCACTGAGCACTTGCTATGGCAGGCATCACTTGCTGTGGCACTGAGCACTTGCTGTGGCACGGAGCACTTGCTGTGGCACGCATCACTTGCTATGGCACGGAGCACTTGCTGTGGCATGCATCACTTGCTGTGGCACTGAGCACTTGCTGTGGCACTGAGCACTTGCTATGGCAGGCATCACTTGCTGTGGCACTGAGCACTTGCTGTGGCACTGAGCACTTGCTGTGGCATGGAGCACTTGCTGTGGCACGCATCACTTGCTGTGGCACTGAGCACTTGCTGTGGCACGGAGCACTTGCTGTGGCACACATCACTTGCTGTGGCACTGAGCACTTGCTGTGGCATGCATCACTTGCTGTGGCACGGAGCACTTGCTGTGGCACGCATCACTGCTGTGGCACGCATCACTTGCTGTGGCACGCATCACTTGCCGTGGCATGAGCACTTGCTGTGGCATGCATCACTTGCTGTGGCATGCATCACTTGCCGTGGCATGAGCACTTGCTGTGGCATGCATCACTTGCCGTGGCACGCATCACTGGCCGTGGCACTGAGCACTTGCTATGGCACGCATCACTTGCTGTGGCACAGAGCACTTGCTGTGGCAGGCATCACTTGCTGTGGCACTGAATACCTGCTGTGGCACGCATCACTTGCCGTGGCACTGAGCACTTGCTGTGGCATGCATCACTTGCTGTGGCACGCAT